>NW_026922819.1:0-20755 GCF_032062105.1 Saccostrea cuccullata | reverse complement strand
ATCTTTTGGCTGACACATGTTTATAACAAAGACAATGTCAGAAGATTTTGTTTCACATAAAAAATTAAATTTAGTTAAAAAAGGGAAAAAAAGTCCTTAAATTCATAGCACGTGTATACATGTATTTGAAATATATAATTCATGTACGTTGTATAATTTAAGTTTTAAATATAGTATCCAAGTAGTTCGATGAATTGCCTGTATGATAAATTCTTTACGTTTATACAGTTGACAATAAACACTTTTTCGTTCATTAATGTATGCAAGTACATATATGTAACGTACTTCAGTCACTGTTCAAAACATCGATTAAAAGCCTAATCAGCTTTCCATAAACAATTTTCAAAAATCTAAACCAAAAACGTTAGGGGGAAACCCTACTATGGGGGAAAATCTGCTATGTAGTAGCTTTTCTCCCTAGGGGGAAAAACTACTATATAGCCAGTTTTCCGGGGGGAAAAGCTACTATGGGGGAAAAACTACTATACAACAACGGAAACAAGGTATAAGGAAAAGTAGAAAATTCCAAAGATTTCAGATATTGCAGCACAAATGTCGACATTGCAATTGTATAGTTACTATCCGTACAGTTCTAAATTGAAACAGGGTAAAAATGTACAGTACAGTCCGGTGTAAGTTTAGTCAAATTTTTATCGATTGAAAAAGTGATAGGATTTGTGCAGCAACATTACTAATTTTATGATATTCTCCTTAATATTATACTTTCTTTATTTTCAATTAAATAGAATATGCCCTTACGCCAACGTTGTTTTGTTGATGTATTTTATTATCTTTAATAGGAAAGAACTATGAATGAACTATTATAATGTGCACTTGCAATAATATACTGTGGGTACTAAGAATGTATAAGAAAATCAATTTGAAGTTTCTCTGTACATGAAAAATACAATTTGTGCATTTTTTTAGCTCATTTGCATAGAAAAACCCATATTTAGCCTTAACTGACTTGCGGATCCTCAGGCATCAAGTTTTGAGAGGACCAGGGAAAGTTGGGTAAGATTGGATGCAATCAGATACTAAAATCAACTTGATAACTTTGACCTAGTTTTATTAAGCTACTCTAAATACAATTATCATGTACATGACATTGTCTAATATTTGACAGCTGTAAAGCAACATTGAATGTTCAAATGCTCATTGAAAATAAGTTTTCTTAGCAAACAAGAACAAACTGGCCAATTTTATGAAAGTAAAGATAACAAAAAAATTACATGTCTATAGAATTTTTTTAATTATAATGATTATTTGGGGGAAAACACTTTAATGCATGTGTATGTTACAAACTCTGTAATTTCATATTGCAAAGAGTATTGATGACAATCAAATGCTGGAGCTAAACAAACTAAGTCTTGTGTGTCACAAAATAATTATCTGGCTTGTTATTTGTTAAATATTGGTCTCAAATGTAAATATACAGTAAGCCATCAACAACAAGGTTACTAAATCAATTATCAAATGGATTAAATCTAGGATTTGAACATGTATTCAACTAAATACATTTTCCAGTGAACTTAACCTTTGTTGCTATTTATTTCTCCATTAAGTTAATTAATACTTATGTCTAAGTAGGAAAGGTCTTATAGAGAGGGTATTTATAGGCTTAAGCCTGTTGCCCAATCTATTCAGTTTACTGAATAAATATTGTTAAAAAAAGTAGGAAAGGTTGTTTGTTACACAAACTGATAAAGCATAAACCTGATACTGTAAATAAAATATAATTTTTCTGTTTCCTGCAAATATTTGTACATAATGACAATAAAACTGTCTTCTCCCCCGACCCAGAGATTGTGTTGATCATCAATACAGAGAGCACGGGGATTTGGTGGACATTAATCTAGTGTGTGTAGTAGAGTAAGAAACCGACCATTAACATCCAGCTTGTGGACACTAGAGCTTTTCTTAGTATAGCCATTACACACCAAAATATGTCTCAGAACATCTGTACAGATTCCATAAGGACGGAATCCAGACTGAGAGTGGTGACAAGAGTAAGTAAAACGATACTCTCCTGATGTTGTCACCACCACAACCTTACAGGCTTTACAGTCGGATGTACAGATGTCTCCGTTGATGTTCTCTGTGATGTAGAGTATACTTTGGTAAAGAGTTTTCCTTTATCATCCCACTGTATGTCCTGTAACTTCTTCCCTTCTTTGTTGTATCTAGTTATTTTATTTTGTCTATATCTCCCCATCCCGATCAAAATATGTCCATTTATAGGGGAGGAGTATATGTCTCTGGAATTCCAATTCCCTTTGTCAATAATTGTGTTAGTGGACATGTCACTAGTTACTCTGTATACTGTCTTTTCACGGTAATTTGTGTAAAGAAATTCTCCCTCTCTTGCGACTGTGTGGCTACCAAGGGTGGAAATTTTATGTAAGATGTTTCCTTCCAAATCATACTGATTGATATTCCCAAAGCCATCAGTAGCCCAAAATTTATTTGAAGGCATGGGAGACAAATGGGAAATAAATGCGTGGATAGTAACTTCCCTTACTTTTATTACAGAAGAAAACTTTAATCTTTCTAGTGAATCTATTTCACTAAACTGATTGGCTATTTCTTCTTTATTTAGTTTACCTAATGTTAAAATTGGCAGTTTTCGTTCAAATTTGCTAGGCATCTTCAGGGTAGCTAATGAAATGTCTAAATGGAATTTCATGAGTTCAATACAATTTTATGTCTCATAAAATGATTTATATACAATCTTTTTTACATTGTTTTTGACAAATTTAGATTAAAATTCCAGTTGTTAATGATTTTTAATGTAAAAAGAGTGGGGTCGACTGGATCGGGATCGAACTCATGTTTGGATCGGGTTCGGCTTGATCGGGATCGAGTGCTCAATTAATTTGATTTTACGCAAACATGAGGTTGGAATCTTGATCGGGATCGAGTGCTCAATTAATTTGATTTTACGCAAACATGAGGTTGGAATCAATTTACCGCCACCTCCCATCCTCCTCCCATGTAATACCAATATTTGAATTTTTGTTGTATGGAATTTTTTCCTCATTGTATAACATCAGGCATTTACCATGCCGTGTGGCCTCTTTGTTTACGCCACCTTCTTGTTACACAAACTTAGTAATCATTATATAACAATAGCTGGGATAAGCACTAAGTCACAATATATCATATCTAAGTTGAAACTAATCATTAATTGGCTTTATCCCAGCTATAATTTACATGATTGTATGTAATATTGTATATTTATTGTTTTTGTTCACTTTCGTCATTTATCTGGTCAATAAATGACATTTTCACTCAACTCAAGTTCTCGTGTCTTCACTAGTTTTCAAGTAACAAGAACAAGCTACAGAAAGGCTTTTCATATTGTGAGAGTTACTTTTATTAGTGGAAAAGTTGTGGATATAAATAGGTTTTATTGAAGACATTTTACTCTCATAGTCTGAAATAATATTTTCCATGTAATTTATATAACCCTCTGTTTCCTTCTGTTGTTCCCCAATATCATTAAGGTCAGAGTCCTCAATCTCATCCAGTTTCTTGATATTATCAGTCAGTATATTGTCAACAGCCTTATTCCGTTCATCTGCTCTCTTCTTCATGTAAACCCTTAACTTGAAATTTTCTTTCTTGACATTATTTCTCATTGATTAAATGTTATCTTTAGCCTTAAAAATGACTGTTTTCCAGACCTCAGTTATTTCCTTCTGACAATCTTGTAGAATGTCATTGTAAATGGTTTCAAGGTCACTTTAATCATGACCATTGTGATGTTGGGCAATTGCAAAGCATGTAGAACAAAGGGGATCCTGGCAAACATCACAGAAGACATTTAATTCTTCTGTGGGGTGGATCTTGTATTTCTAAGAAGGAAGTTTCCTTTTTCTCTCTTGATATCTGATAATCTCGTGTCCATTGTTCTGCTCTAGATGGCTCTGTTTGCATTGTGGACATACTCGTTGATGACAGGTATTGCAGTAAAACTCAGAAAAGTTTCTACAGGTTTCCGTATCACACTCGATAAAGTGCTTGGCCGTATCTGGTACTTCATCCATTATTATTGATCAAAATTCTACAAAATTATTTTTAACAGAGTGTAGTAAGGTAACTTTTAAAAAGCATGAGTGTATAGCTATCAAGACGCTCTACGCTTATTAAGATATTAACAGTTCGATTCTGATCTGATAGATAAAATCTCTTTCACAATACTTACCAGTCATGATAGGTGTCGCCCATTTTTAATGTATTACGTGTATCCAGTCGTGTAATATTTACTTCCTGCTAAAAACACTGTGTTCGGGGTACTGTAAATAGCTTACGTAAGCGGAATGACAAAAACATTTTAATCTTTATGTAGTCTTCGCATGAGTGAAGAATTTGAAAAATAAGAAAATAAATGGGTTACAAAACCACGAAGTAACTGTATTAAATAGCAGTAGACCCATGTGAAGATATATACCAGCATGTTAAACAATATTGTTTCTTAAGAAAAAGTTAAGGTAGTACAAAACACCCATGAATTTTATTTTAGCTCATTCCTTAAAAAGTACAGGAGAAAAAGAATATAATATTACTATACTGACAATAATGAATGATCCTTGTGAAAACAATAATAAGTTGTGGCATGATTTCGTCATATTTTGTTAAAAAATCAGAGAATCCTATATATTGGTCAGTTGCAATTGGGGGCTAGTATTTTAGAGTGTAACTGCGCTATCTAAGTGCAGTAGACAAGCATGTAACAGTCTCTTATTAAATGCAGTATAACGTTTGTTCCGAAGATGGCAGAGGGCTGATAATTAAGGACAGATGATACAAACAAAAAATGAATGCCTGGATTGGTAAATATTTTTTGACCTAATTTCATTGCAAATGATGCAAATAATAAATTTCTAGAATATAAAGAAATTGTAAACCTTCTGTGATGTTCAAAAGTCTGCCCTTCTAAAACCATCTTTATTCATCTATACAAATATTTTTTTACTTTAAATTCCATTTTTGTGCGAATTTGAATAAAAAATTAAAAACTACGCGGTGAAAGTTATTCAATTTATTCATTTAAGCATGACCCAAGTTGTTATTTTCAAATTCTTTGACAAAAGTTTGTTTGTATCATCTGTCCTTAAACACATGTATAAGGAGTTTTCATTCTTTGAGTTCTCTAAAGGTCACGGTCATATCAAGAGGTCAAAAGCCAAATATAATGACGGCATCTACAGAATCTTTAAATATTTTGACATAGATTTTTTATTTTTTCGCCAATGTATATTTGAAACCACTGGTTCATTTTTTTCATTTTTCAATTCCGACGCCGAGTATAATCTATTCATACATAATATTTTACATAATAATTTACTCAAATTTCCCAGTATCAATAAACTTACTGAGATTAAGTAACAAAAAGGTTGTCTTTATAAACAGTATTAAACAAATTCGCAACATACAATTAATAATGTTAAAATATGGCCAATTCACCTGTCGAATGTTTGATTTCACAATCTTCTCACGAGGGTCTGAGAGACCATATTTCAAACCACGTAAGCAAAAATGTGTGGTTGAATTTCTTTTATATTATTTATAAACAGAAATTTTGTTTCATAGAACAAAATATCAAAGTTTCAGAGAAAATGAATTTGAGAAATAAATCTATTTTTTGTGTCCTACGTTAATATATATAACATCTGAAAATATAAAGATTTGGACAGGTTTAATAATAAGAAGCTTTTGATAAATTGACCTTGATTATGCTAATGTACTGTTTTTAAACTAAGAAATTCCTGCATTTTGGTAAGAATACACTCAAAAGAAGAATTGTTAAATAAGTATCATTCAAAACAGATTTTAACCAAATAACAATGTATTAAGGTTTTGAAGGATCAATAATAATAAGTTATAATTGATATATGTGTCTAAATTCTGCATATTTTTCTAAAAGCAAAAACGACAATTTACTGTTTATGTACCCCTGAGAGACTTAAAGTGGAGGCTTCACAAATTACAGATTCTGTTACAGCAAATCTGATTTGGTCTCAGGCTTCAGTACTGTGTAAAGGAAAATTGTTTCTTACAACGATTTATGACAAATATAGTAAGTATATTTAAAAAAATCCAGGAAGAAAATTGAACCAATTTTAACATAAAGCTGAAACTTTTTAAGTAATATCTAAAATTTGACATCATATGCCCTCACATTTGATATTCTTTCTGAATATTTAAAATAACTTTGACCTAGTTATCTGTTTAAATTCAGCAAAAGTTTAAGATTTTAAAATTATTTTCATGCTTGTTAATTTTTCAATGTCAAAAAAATCACATTTTGTGAGTGCAGAAAGGTCAGAGAATTCTACTTAACATGAATGTAAACATTCAAATGTTGGAGCGAAGTGATGATCATGTGAAGCAATTTGAAACTTTTTTTTTAGTTACGATTTTAAAGTGTCTTTTTTAAATACACTTTTAGTTAATTTTGTTCCATTCTTTATTTGGATGAAAATATTGGAGAGGAAATGTTGAAGATGTAATTTATGATAAAGACAGAAATTTTGGTGCAAAAAGGTCATCGTAAATATACTGTATCGCTAAAAGAAACAAATTAACTCCCATTTTCAATATCTTTTTTAATTAAGCTATGTGTGTAGAAACTAAAAATATACTTGACAAAAAGTGTAAGACTTTAAATTTCGTTTTGGATACAGTCGAGGAATTTTGGACAGTTTTATGTTCCTTTGACTTACAAAAATTCCAATTATTGTGTGTGGGGGGTGGGGGGGGGGGGTGTTAGTATTATGCAAACATGTCTTATTATGAAAGATTTACTCTGGCTTATATGACCTCTTCTTCTTCTTTATCCATTGAATCTGAATAAAATCTTGGCAGAGAGAGAGAGAGAGAGAGAGAGAGAGAGAGTGTGTGTGTGTGTGTGTGTGTGTGTGTGTCAACAACCTGTTTGAAATTGGCTTTTTGGAATTAAAACAAAACAAAAGTTATTATGTATGTTGCCGTTGTTCTTAAAACAAAGTCTGTAATTTACCCCTGTGTTCTGACCCATTGTGATTAGACATGTACGTATGGATATTGATGACAGTCCCTCTGGCAATTTAATACTTAATGACTTTAACGTATAACCATATCTTTGTGCCAACATGTTACTTCAGTGTTGGACGAACATTGCCAGGACTCTGATTTGGAGATGCTTCAATCTGATCTTAGTCCTGTGTAAATCCATATCAGCGACACTTTCTCTGCTAACATTCTCCAACAAAGGGCCCAGCTGATACATTATATACTACAGGACATGATAAACAGGTAAAACAAACTTAGAATTAGAAATGCTTTGTATTGTTTGTTTGTATGTTGTATGTGGATCTCTCTACACCAGACACACTCACTGTCCGTTCCATGTTCCTACAGCAGATGTCAGAGATTTATAGTGATGCGCTGAGTAGGTCAAGGTCAAGATCTCCTCGGCTTGATGACACAAAAGGTCACCTTGAGCTGGTGAAGGGTGTCACTGGACAGGTAAAGAGCCTAGTGATGGAGAAATAAGAAAAATTGATAATGGTAAGTTGCAACCGTTAGCAGTGCGTATGTCCTCAAACTTTTCTCAGAAATTGTTGTAAAATATTGTGTAATACATGTATCATATATGAAAGAGAATAAAAGCAAACAAAGTTCAGAATGTAAGATTATTATTTTAATGATTTTTGTTAAATTTGCTCTGAATACACTAATTTTGTCTTCTGTTCATCAGCTGATGTTGGGCAGTACTAGCTGAACCCCCGCCATTGCCCCAAGGTTGTGAGGTCTGTCTGTTAGGGAGACAGCTATGTGTGGGTTGTCAACCTCTACACTCTGGTGTAGTTAAGTATGATATGCAACTTTCACATTTATTTACGAAAGCTGTCAGGATCACTTTGTTTGAGATACTCTGTGATTTGTACCAACAACTGTGGACCAACACGTCAGCTACAGGACTAAAGTGGTGGTGAAAGTGGTCCCCATCCCCTAAGAGCACGACATCAAGTGTTGACAGGACCAGGAAAAATTTCGTGAGATTGGATGTAATCAGATACTAAAATTTACTTGATAACTATTAACTATGATCCAGTTGTATTAAGCTACTTTTAATACATGTACATGACATTATTTATATTCGACAGCTGTTAAACATCATTGAATTTTCAAATGGTCATTGACAATTAATATTCTAAGCAAACCAAAACAAACTGGCCAATTTTACAAAAGTAATAAAAAGAAAAAAAAATCACATGTGTATTGAAAAATTTTAACTAGATGCTGTCATGAGACAGTAGTACCCGCACTAAGGTGTTTGCCTCTAAAAGCACACTGACTCTTACATATTGGGCTTTCCAAAGAAAAGTCAAAACAATTCTATAAATTACACAGTACATGTATTCGTCACATTGAGTATTACATTCTCAGACCCTGTGACTTTGTGACCTATGACTCAGAGCCTCATGGGCTAATTGAAAGTGGGGGGGGGGGGCTACACCAACAAAAAAAAAGTAAACCCCAATTTTCAAAACATAGAGAAGTCTATCTTTGCAAAAAAAAAAAGTAAGGGGGGGATGAGCCCCCCGAGCCCCCTCCCCGGTTCAAACGCCTATGTGTAAATTTGATTTTAAAAAATATTTTGCTCATAATTGGTACCTTTTCAAAGTTAATAATGCCCCCCCCCCCCCAAAAAAAAAAACAACACACACAATCACACACTTACGAAACGTACGTTTTTTTTTTAAATAGGATACACATATTGATGGAAAAGTTATGTTAAAACATAGCTTTTTATGAATTAATTTAAAATTTGTTCTTGAACTATACATATTTACATGTAAACGCCTTTTGGAAAATTTCTACATTGGGTTGAGTCACCCATTATCATATTTTTAGATTAAGCACCACTCGGCACACTTCAGCCGATTCGTACTTCATCCGATTTAGGCAACGGAATCAGCCAAGGTGTGCCGAATGGGATAACATGCACATATTGCAGTATGATGTGTATTGAAAAAATCATTCTGTGTTTTAATTGGGTTATATTTTATGACATTGACAGGGCCTATGACAGTCGGTGAGTACAAGTTTAAGTATAGATTTGGGGTAAAATAAACCAAAATGCAAAAGATTAGGTTAAAGTTCAAAGACCATCGCATGCCACAGTTTTCAAATTCACATTGTGAAGTTATCTCCCTTTGTCGATGTGACATTCAGTTACTGGTGCAGATCTAAATTTTTTTCAGGAGGGGGGAGCAGGGTTCACACCTCAGTCAAGAAAATGCCAGCCCAGTATTTTCTCACAAGCAATGAAAAAAAAACTGAAAACAAAATAAAAACAATGATAGTGGGGTCGTTGAGTCAATATTTTTTAAGGGGATGATGTCCAAAGTCATTTTTATTTGCTTCAGTATATAGTCTTATTTAAATAACAAAACAAAACAAACTCCGGGAGGGTCCAATCTCCTTAGCCACTCCCTGTCCCTGAAATTGCAATTGATCTTGCGACTCCAAAATATAATTTTTTTTTCATTTGGCTATTTATACATATTTTGTTTCTTGTGTTTATTAATAATGCCTGTCTGTTTGTCTGCATAAAGAGCTTGAGTCAGAAAGTACACAAATTCGCCTGTTTTCAAAATAGGACAATTTTGCCTCTAGATACATCTACAGACTGTTTATTTTTTCAAACCAACTTTCTTTTTTCAATATCTCTTTCAGATTTTCCGTAAGAGGTCTTCAATATAGCATAATTATGTATATGGCCGAATTTTGTACATTTTACGGAACGTCATAATGACGTTAATTTTAACACTTGTGAGTTCTTATAAATAAAGTGGTAAATATTTATTAATTGATGAGAATTTCACAAAAATGTATTTTACAATATATTACAGATAGTACTTTGATATTTTGTTAATGAAAGAAAACTTAATTTGAAAATTATAACGTCAGGTGTAAACAAGCATAGGTACATGTACAAGTGAAAATGACAGCGTGTCCGTTCAGCACCCGTGTGTTTATCGCGGTACACGTACTAAATAATTAGATACATTGTATCGTTTCATTATTGACATTGATAATGTTTTAAAATAATAAATCCATTAATAAATTACATAAACTTTATGCATTTGATAATTTAATCAACCTGTATATATAAAGCCAAGTCCAGGAACGTAGTAACCCGGGGATGTTAAATGTTGAAATAAAAATAGTTACTGTACTGGTCACACAATTGATTGCGCCCATGGGGAAAGGGACCTTTTAAGCAATTTTTATGCATTTTGAGTTTTTCACGGATTTTGATAGAGTAAGGTTAAAAGTTGTCAAATATGGATTTTTTTTTGGTCCTACGTCTACTCTAAGTAGGTTTTTCTTCATTTTAATCAAAGATACTTTAACAAGTTCATAATGACGTCATGGTGAACGTAAAATGATTTTCTTTTGTAATTCTACTACGGTAATTTTATAGTTACATAATATTTAATATTTGCCCATGCGCATAATTTTTTTTATCTCATTGTCTCTTTTAATTATTAATAATTATTTAATAGTATGGATTCAGCAGTGGTGTTTAGTATTATGAGCGAATGTTTGCTTAACATTTCACTTTTTTATGACATCAGGGGGAAACCTGAACAGCTAGCGGGTGACATCCATTCAGTCTTTTTGGAAACAATTATTTTCTCAAACAAAATATTTACTAGTAATCCATAAAAGAGTCATTTGATAGGACTGTAGAATTCATTAGAAAATTATTATAATTTAATTAAACATTGCTCTCAATAGGTCAAGATGTATTTTTTTTTGCTTGAATTCAGCATAAAACGATATATCTTTGGTTACCATATATGTGAAAATTAATATAAAAAAACTATATCTGGAACAATAGTACGCTACCTCAATGCTACTGCGAAATGAAAATTTATTCGATCGTTCTTTTTCTTCTAAAGTTCATATAAAGACAGAAAAATTGCGAAGAATGGTAACATGTTATTACTTATATTACGCTATCTAAAGACAGAGAATAAAAAGGAAATTCAATTGATTTACTGCATCATTCTATAAGATTGTCTGTCTGCTTGGGATGAATAATGACACTGCTTTTTAGAAAATATAAAGGATACACGAAATATTTTTTCAGTCTAGCAGTTAAAATACTGTATACAGGGTTATTTTCGCCCCGTGTTTTTTTCGCCCTTTTGCACTTGCGAACAATTTTGCCCCGTTTTTAATTCATCCATTCATAGTTTTGTTTAAGTAATTATGCTGTGTAATTTAAATTCGCCCCGTTTTAAATTCGCCCAATCAAGAAGAGGGCAAAGGGGCGAAAATAAAACGGGGCGAAAATTTCCCTGTATACAAATTTTAATATTTACAAATCAAAAAGGTGGAAATTTCATAAACAAATGAATGAGTTATAATCCGCATTGAATTAAATAATAGATCTATAGACCAGTAAAACAAACATTCATCGCAGGGGATTTAAACTTACACAGAATTAATGTGTGCGTTGGTGAGGAAGGGGGGATGGTAAAAATCTAAAAGGCAGAAACTAACAATTCCTCTGAACACGACTTAAAATAAATAAATACATATGTTTTGCCTCCCAAGTTTTTAGTGCACAGGCGTAGAGAACACTGCGTGTAATGTTTATTCCTCATATGTAATCTAGACAGTACCGGTTTTCCATACACATTCTCCAACAAAGAACACCTCTAAAGAGGGTACCACGTGATATTTTACGCACAGACTTGTGAAGATATTCTTTTTCTCAAAGTAATCATCCTCATGTTTTAGCAAAATATTTATCACGATCATCAATACGAAACTTCCGAGATACGTATCCGATCTGGGTTGTATGCTTTGTTTGTGTCAATTGTGTTATATAGATACTATAACCTTACATGGAATAATAAAATCATAGGGGAGACCACAGGTCACCCAACATAATCCATAAATGTTAAACTCTAATATATCATATATCTTATAATATTGCAGTTAATGTTGCTCACCAACGCCCCCCCCCCTCTTTGTTTTCTAATACCCATCACAGATGGTTATTCCTTTGACAAAAATAAATTTCCTGTTTTTTTTTTTACACTGAAAAGGCTTCACAGTATTACGATTTATTCTATTTTCACTTTATGTATGCAACACACTACATTTTGTAGAGAAGTAAACAGACCCGATAGACGTGAACTGCGCGGGGTACCTAAGGTCCTAGTTCTGCGTACGTTTTATCCTTCTGCAACTTTCCCTTTCTGTGATGACGTTTGCCTAACAATTGGTGCATTATCACGTGACAGATATTCTAATTACTGAACCAAAAACGACGCTAACTACGTATCTCGGAAGTTCCTTATTGGCTTTGCAAAGTTTTTAGAAGAAATAATAAATGGATTCATTTCAATAATCTATACAGCGTGTTTATTGACAATCACTCGACGTGGTTGAAGTTTCATTTTTCACCTTTCTGCTTTTCAACATTTTCAACTATTTTCGACAAGTATATTTTTTAGCAATACCTACACTTCGTTGAACGAATACTTCCGAGAGCAGCATATTAGCAAACTTCTAAGAACGCCGCTAAATCAGAGGCAGATCCAGTGCAGGTGCCTCTGGTGTGGACAACCCCCCCCCCCACCCTTTCGATTTTTTAAAACAATATTTACTAAACTAAAAACACATTATTAAAATCAGGTTTCCTTATTTTGTGTATGTGAGGGCAGGTGTGTTTGTGAATTTAACCCTAGGGCAGGATGCCCCTAATTTTTTTTTTATCTTGAATTATTTCTTACATCCAATCTATCGAAATATCACAATTTTCTTTAGGGACGGCCTGCCTTGAAAGACTTCTAGGACAAAATTATTTTCTAAATGTCACTTTTTCGGTCTTTTTTTTTTTGTGAAAACACCCTATGATGAGCGATGTCGGAAATTACTTTTTTACCTCTCTTTTTATAACATATTCATACATCAAACACAGAACAGAAACATTTCCTCCTTTTTGAGATTTTTCTGATAATAAACTCAGCTATGTTAAGGACCTATATGGAAAATGTGACCTTTGCACCGTTTTAATATGTATTACTTTTTTTAAAAAAAATTGTAACAAGGCAACTTAATACTTGTAGAAAATGTAATATAGCTATCAATAATGGATAGGACTGGGCCGTAGTTATTACCATTTATGTAATTTACAATAGGGTTATTATATATAAATCCCTATGCCGAAAATTGGAAATGTCAGTATATATAAACAATTTATCAATATAAATTAATCATCAAACATGGATTAATTATAGATAATCGTGGATTGATTTTAATGAAAAATAAAAGGAGTTGAGGTATAGTACTTGATATATTTTCTTTCAATATATTTATTTGTATTTCGGTTAATGCAGTTTGGTTGTTATGTGTATTGCGAATGGAGAATGCACAGGGGGGGGGGGGTTTATTACCAACTGGAGACAGGCATCTATCGTTAAATGTGGTCATGTAAGAAACGAAAACCAAAGGTGTTTAAATGCTGCCTTAAGATCCTTGCTCCAATTTTTCACTCATGGGAACACTAACAATTGCAGTTGGAAAGCTGCTCGACACCCTGGGTCATTGAGCAGTGAGGGACCTTTTTCGTGCCAGCACCAACAGCGACAGGGAGGGGTGGAGCGGTTGTTTGACAGAGTTAAGTAGCCAACAACCACACTAAAATTATTGAATTATTAAATCTTATGCATATATTGTAAAGAAAATGGGGCCCTGGTCCCCTCCACAGTGAGGGACCTTTTTCGTGCCAGCACCAACTGCGACAAGGGACCTCGGTTTATACGGTCTCATTGGAGGACCGGTCTCCACGTCCTTCAGAGGGATTCAAACCTGCAACACAAGGATAATCTCCTTAATCCGCGACTTTAAAGCAGACTTTCTTACTACTATTTCACACGGCGACGCAGATTTCAGTCAGTGACGAATCCAGGAATCTTGAAAAGGGAAAAGGGGAAGGGGGGGGGGGGGAGGTGCTGTTGTTTACCAGAGTTAAGAGTTTATCAGTGTTAAAATATACAGAAATATAATAAATATTTGTTGATAATATTTATTCGATTGGTAAATTACATTTTATTAAAAATTATTGAATTATTAAATCATATGTATATAGAATATTTAGAATTTAGAATATTTATTCAACCAATTTGGGCCCACAGTGGAGCATACAGAACAGTGTCCAAAATCATCACAGTTATACATATACAAAACAGAACAAAACAAACATTGTATAATGAACAGAGAGTTAGCTATCTTCTTTTAGGATGTATAAAATGTACATTATAAGTGGCCTATCTGCAATATGCCTATATTAAACTATGTTGTTTTCTCTTATTAAAATTTGTATTTAAAAGTTGGCATAATAAACCAACAAACTCAGAATCTTCATTTGACATGATCCATGTAAACAGGTCAACATTGTTAAGCTGTATCAAATTAGGAAAGGTTTTAAAGATTTTATCTAAAAACTCTCTTCTTGAGTCTTTATAAAGTGGACATTCAAGCAAAAAATGCAATTCATCCTCAGTTGGACTTGAGGTGCAGTAACGACAGACTCTCTCACACCTGGGAAGAATATATATTCGACAGAAAAGTGGGCCGGGGTGGGGGAGGGGGGGTGTAATACCTGTAAACTAATCCGCCAGTGTAATTGAATGACTATTATACTGAGGTTGTGAGATAGAAATAATTATTTTCTTTTATTTTAATTAGAAACTTATACCTATACAACAACCACTTGTAAGAAATCTGGTATTGTTTCACATGAATATCCAGGTTAGAGATAAGACTAATTTCTCGCAAAACTCAAGTTTTTTTCCCCCGAGGCATATCCTAACGCAATAGAGCAATAGAGCAAAGTCTACAAAACCTACATTTTTCGCTATTCGGCAGTTACTACTTTTCTGGGTCTGGTATACCTGGTATTTCACACTAGGTAATTCGAGTGAATTTTTTTTTCATGTGATCCAAAGTACAAACATATGACATTAAGCTTACTTTATTAATATTTCTTCACTTAGGGCAGTGATATATGTATAATACTTATTGTAAAATATGTTTTAAAAATTAAAAAAAAATTAATAAAACTAATTATGAAGTCCAAATTACTAGATTTCACTTCTTATCTAATGACCATGTATTGAAGGGCAGCCCCGCGAGAATTCCGAAGCATTTAAGTTATAATGTGTAGCGACCATTTTACGTACCTAATAAATGAATGGTCTGATAGTTTAAATCTTGATAGAATTTTGAAGATGGTATCAAATAATGCTTCACTGAGAATTGTACAAAACTTTGATTTTTTCAATTCAATTCAATTAATTAATTGCACCTTGAATTTTACATTAATTGAAGTTCTATGGGCTGCACATGTTTTATTTAAGATATTGTAAAAAGTTATTTGATTTTCAAACAAATATCTTTGTAAATATTTGAATAATCTATATCTTTATTAAGTTATATACAAAAAATAATGACTCCTTTACCGCAGACAATTTGAGAAATAATAAATTTTCCTCTTTTCATCAAATGCAGATAACTCTTCATAAACGTTTAAGGTGGAATGTCACACGAACTTTTTATTTTATAGATCTTTGAGTCATCCTTTTTAAACAATGGTTTCAGCATGAAAGGCTGATATTAGCTCTTGATTATTTACATTACTTTTTTTTGGAGTTTGACCCATTTGTCATGAAAATTTTAAGCTTTTACTTTGGCCATATCTTTTGAGTTCGTTAGTGCATAATGTAATGTACATCTAAATGAGATATAAATTCAAAATTAATAAAGAAGTCAATGTTAATTGTTCAAGAGACATTGTCTTAAACAATAGTAATAGTCAAACATCTTGTTCAAAGGACTTATTCAAACATTTATTTACATACGTTGGCTAATTATAATTTTTTCTACATTTCGTCTAAAAATAGGTAAGGTTGGTGATAATTTTATATGTAATGGTAGGTTATTCCATAAATTTACACCTGAATATTGAATAGAATTTGTAAATAAAATAGTTCTGTGTTTTGGTAAACGAAGATTATAATTTAATTCTGAACGTAAGGAATAGGAATCATTGCTATGAAAAACAAAAAGGTCCTGGAGATATTCGGGGCTCATACCATAAAAAGTTTTGTACAATAAAATACACTTATGTAGTGTGACTAATTCAAATACATTTAGCCATCCCAGTTTTTCAAACAATGGTTTTGATTGTTCGTCGGGTGCTGCATCAAGAATAATTCTAGCAGCCCGTTTCTGAAGTTTATGAATTCTTTCAATGCTAGTTTTAGATGCATTGCCCCATATTGTAAGACAATAGTTTATTGAGGGCAAAATATATGCATTATAAAAAAGTTTTCTGGTATTAAATGGAAGAAATTTCTTAATTTTGCGGAGTGTAAATAACTTGTATGTTAAGGATTTACAAACTGAATCTACATGATAATTATAATGAAGATTTTGATCTATATAGACACCTAAGAGTTTTTCAACATTAACATTTTCAAGCTTTTCTCCAGAAATTTCTGTATTAAGTTCTGGAATATCTAATTTTGACCTTTTTTGTTCTGTACACATAAGCATAGATTTTGATTTGTTCGTGTTCAGAATCATTTGGTTCTGTAAACACCAGTTTTCAATTTCGCATAAATCATAATTCAAAAATGTTTCAATATTATGTACATTGTTATCAGATAAATGCAGAGTTGCATCATCTGCAAACATATCAATATTACAGTGATTGACACATAGGGGGAGGTCATTTATGTACAATAAAAATAGCAGTGGACCTAAAATAGATCCCTGGGGCACCCTTGCTGTGATAGGTAAGATATCAGAAGAACATGCACCAATTTTAACACTTTGGGTTCTTTCATTTAAATAAGACTGAAACCATTTAATTGTAAGTGAATCAAAGTTATAGTGCCTCAATTTCTCAATTAAGAGATCATGACTGACTAAATCAAATGCTTTACTGAAATCTAGAAATGCTATGCCAGTGAGATTCCCTTGATCCACTGCATGCAACCAGCTGTCAGTAAGTTTGGTTAGTGCCGTTTGGCAAGAATGGAATTCCCTAAAGCCACTCTGTGAGTTTGTAATGAGGTCAAAAGCTCTGGTGAATTCACGTACTTGATTAGCAACATGTTTTTCAAAAATTTTTGATAAAGTCGGTAAGATTGATATTGGTCTGTAATTACTTGGATCATTTTTATCGCCCTTTTTATATATAGGGGTGACTTTAGCTTGTTTCAGATGCAAAGGAAAGATGCCATTAGTAATGCTAGTATTAATTAGATGAGTTATAGGCTTAGAAATTATATCAGCAGAGAGTCTTAAGAGGCGGGGACCAATGAAATCTATACCTGCCAATTTATTAATGTCAAGTTTGCATAGCATTGAGAAGACCTCGTCTTGTCTTATAGGAAGTAAGCTAAATACATTTTCATCATTAAGTTTTGACTTTGTGAATTCTTTCAACTTTTCTGGTTTAAAGTTACGCTTTGGTAATTCATTTAATAAATTGCTAGAAATTTTTGTAAAGTGTTCATTAAAAACATTGACAATACCTTGTGTATCGTTAATTTCTGATCCGTTGTCCTTAATATGAGTAGGAAAAAAATATTTTGGCTTTGAGGATAAATGGTTCAGATAGCTCCAGAGTTCTTTAGGATTAGAGCTCTCCTCAATAGCTGATTTATAATAAGTACATTTAGCATTATTAATCAAAAGCGTAACTTTATTCCTCCAATGTCGAAAATTTTCAAAGTCTTTGTGTTGATGATAGTAATCTCGTAATTGTCTAGCATCATTAATTTCTTGTGTTAACCATCTTGGACGAGACTCAGTTTTCACACGTTTAGTCTTTACTTTAGCGTGACTATTTAGAATAGTATTAAACATATTGTAAAAGTTCGCTAAGATATCGTTAGGATTGTCCAAATTCGTAAGGGCATCAAAATTGACACTTTTTAAATCGGAAAGAAATTTTTCTTCATTAAAATTCGCGGTATTGAATTTCAGTGTGTTTTCCCTTACGCTGCATGCTGTTAGATCTGCGTGTTGCACAAACAGGGTAATGGTCAGACATAGCTATGGGTGGTTCTTGGATTTCACAGATGAGGTCAGGTTGGGTAGTATAGAAATGATCAATAAGGGTTGATCAGGTGTTAGTAATTCTAGTAGGTGTGGTAATTAATTGAG
Organism: Saccostrea cuccullata; assembly: GCF_032062105.1. Taxonomy (NCBI): domain Eukaryota; kingdom Metazoa; phylum Mollusca; class Bivalvia; order Ostreida; family Ostreidae; genus Saccostrea; species Saccostrea cuccullata. Next base: position 2,500 of record NW_026922819.1, on the reverse strand, counting down.
TTAGTCCAAATTCTTCTAGTGCAGATGTCCAGGATAGAGGGGGGTCTTTTAGTAGATCAATATTAAAGTCACCTGTAAGTATGATTTCTTGGTCATCACAGCAGGAGGCACGATTTATCTCCCTAGCTAGGTCCTCCACCCAGCAGGTGGGTGCAGATGGTGGGCGATATGCAGAACAATAGAGGATAGGCTTTGTGTTTTTTAAATTGATTTCTAACCATATTGTTTCTATGTTGCTAATTTCTAAATCTTGTCGACGCTTATAGGATAGATTATTTGAGACATAAATAATTATTCCACCACCTCCCTTATTTTGTCGATCTTTTCTTTCAAGTACATAACCATCTATATTCAAATCTGCGTCACTAATTTGTTCATTTAAAAAAGATTCACAAAGCCCCAACACATCCATAGATCGTTCATTTTGTAAAATTTAATTTCATTTCGTCTAATTTTGGTAGAAGATGACACACGTTAAAATTTCCGAAACGCAAACCTTTTTTAACTAGACCAAAACCAGAATTTGTCACCACGAGTACGAAACCAGAATTTGTCACCACGAGTACGAAAAATATTGAAGTTCCTTAAAAACTTTGACGTCATTTTCTATACATTGTGACGTAACGAGAAAATGACGACTTGTCAAATGTTGAGAGAATAAAAAAAAAACAAAGCAAATAAACCTTATGGTTATAACCTGGCCACTTTGGAGGGCTTCTGTTAAACAGTGGTCCACAATAGACATGCAGATGTGGAAAGCATAGACTAACACGAAAACATTTCTTCACTTTTAGCTCACCTGAGCCGAAGGCTCAAGTGAGCTTTTCTGATCACATTTTGTCCGGCGTCCGTCTGTCCGTCTGTATGTCCGTCTGTCTGTAAACTTTTCACATTTTCGACTTCTTCTCAAGAACCACTGGGCCAATTTCAACCAAACTTGGCACAAAGCATCCTTGGGTGAAGGGGATTCAAGTTTGTTCAAATGAAAGGGCATGCCCTTTTCCAAGGGGAGATAATCATGAATTTGTTAAAAATTAATAACATTTTTAAAAAATCTTCTTCTCCAGAACCGCTGGGCCAGGAAAGATGAAACTCATGTGGAATCATCCTCAGGTAGTGTAGATTCAAGTTTGTTCAAATCATAACCCCTGGGGGTAGGGTGGGGACAAAATGGCCGACCCAAGTTTTACATAGGAATATATAGGAAAAATCTTTAAAAATCTTCTTCTCCAGAACCACTAGGCCAGGAAAGATGAAACTCATGTGGAATCATCCTCAGGTAGTGTAGATTCAAGTTTCTTCAAATCATGACCCCCGGGACAAGGTTGGGGCCAAAATGGCCGACCCAAGCTTTACATAGGGATATATAGGGAAACCTTTTAAAATCTTCTTCTCCAGAACCACTAGGCCAGGAAAGTTGAAACTCATGTGGAATCATCCTCAGGTAGTGTAGATTCAAGTTTGTTCAAATCATGACCCCCGGGGCAAGGGTGGGGCCAAAATGGCCGACCCTAGTTTTACATAGGAATATATAGGAAAAATCTTTAAAAATCTTCTTCTCCAGAACCACTGGGCCAGGAAAGATGAAACTCATGTGGAATCATCCTCATATAGTGCAGATTCAAATTTGTTCAAAACATGACCCCCGGGGCAAGGGTGGGGCCAAAATGGCTGACCCTAGTTTTACATAGGAATATTTAAGAAAAATCTATAAAAATCTTCTTCTCCAGAACCACTAGGCCAGGAAAGATGATACTCCTGTGGAATCCTCATCAGGTAGTGTAGATTCAAATCATGACCCCCGGGGCTAGGGTGGGGCCAAAATGGCCGACCCAAGTTTTGCATAAGGATATATAGGGAAACCTTTTAAAATCTTCTTTTCGAGTACTTCAAAGCTTAATTTGATTAGTGATATTTATATGGAATCATCCTCCGGTAGTGTAGATTCTAGTTTGTTCAAATGATGACCGCCTGGAGGGGGGGGGGGGTAAATTCAAGCCCAATGTGCTCAGGTGAGCGCTGTGGCCCCTGAGCCTCTTGTTTTATGTTTCAATTGAACTGAGAACAGGGCTATATTAGAATCTGTTTAGCCTACCCTATTTACCACGCAACAATAATGCATTTATGCTGAAAAAAGGATTTATGGTTAGGTTTACATAATTTACAGTAACCTTTCTTATGAAAGATTTAATCCTTGCCATGCAAGGTTTTATCAACATGGAATTATATAAAGGTAAATTTGCTTTCTGCATGCGCAGCTGATCAAACGACATTCATAAATATTAAATTTACACATGGGGCGCATTCCTCTCAGAGAAAAAAACTTGTTGAAAAATACGCGTAAGATACCAATGTTTGATTTTATACTTGAATTTTTTTCCGAGAGGAATGCGCCCCACTTGAAATTTTAAAGTGAATCTGTAAAATCGGTGAAAAATTCCGGAAAAGTCAAAACCCTTATAGGTTTCAGCCGTAACGACGAAGAAGCCAACATCCGGTT
>NW_026922818.1:182500-205059 GCF_032062105.1 Saccostrea cuccullata | reverse complement strand
TAACTATGAGTTCTTTAATGACCAAACTTGCATGGACGATAAATCTAAGGATGCATACTACCAGGCTTGCTTCGGATGCTGAATCTGACCTATTTTTTGTGGATGAGTGAAAATGTTAGTTTTTGATGCGTGTTAACTATGAGCCCTATAATGAGCAAACTTGCATGGACAATACATCTTAGGATGCACACTAATGGACTTGCTTCGGATGCTGAATTCGACATACATTTTTCAGATAATAGACCAGGTAAAAGTTATGGGTGCAGGTCTATTACAAAAAAACTATAAGGCTTATATAACATTGTATAAACCAAACTTGCACAAATGTTGCATCAAGATATGAAAACTCTCAAATTTGCTTCAGATGCTGGATTTTGATTACATTTTCATGAAGAAGAATTAGTTTAAATTTTTTTATGTAGGTCTATTTCAAAGTATCAGATCAAAATTGATTAAATATTTTCATTTTTGGAATGTACACTTTTTGTTGGTTAATTGTGTGACTTTGCCTTACTTAAAGACAACATTCGTTGAGGTGAGCTCTGTAATCTCTGATTACCTATGTTTAAATCATTCATAAAATAACAAAAAGAAAATGAAAAGAAAAAGGTCACGTGACGAGCTCATGGACAGTCGTCTTTTACGGAGCTCCGATATTTCTGACCATAAATATACCTTCAAGTAGAATTGTGTATATATTTCTGTTTCTATGTACTGTGTGTATATAATTCTTTGATTTGGATTACATTTCGATTCAATTCTACTGTGATTATGAACTTTTTGATGCGAGATAGAACATAAACAAGTAAGTTTACTCGCCCCATTGTATTACCGCAGTGAGTATCTACTCACTACATGTTTGTATATAGGTGTGCGTATTAAGGCTTAGACATTTGTATTTACGAAATGGAGAAACCAGTGTATCTTAAAAACAGTGAACTTCTTGAGAGTTCAGACAATTCTGTGAGAATTATAGATTATGAACTTTTGCAAGCAGTGAGCGCGGTTGTAGGAGATAGCGTCAAGTGTTTACAGTTAGACAGGGACCTATGGAGAATATATCTTCATAACAAAGAAAGTAGACAAAAACTCCTACAGCAAGGGTTTGAATATAAAAACCAAAGTGTGACTGTGTACGACACTAACCCCTACTCGTCCGGAGCACTATCTCCTAAAGATCAGGTGTTAAAAGTCACAGTTTCAGGGATTCCGCTTTCGGTCCAAGATACTGAAATTACAAACATGCTTAAGAAATTTAACGTAGAATTCAAAAGTGAACTTCGTTATGAAAAGATTCGAAACCCAGAAACTGGAAAAATGACAAGCGTCCTGAATGGAAATCGCTTCATATATATTTCCCCACTCCCCGATGGCAAAGCACTTCCCCGAACAAGCTACTGCGCGGGTTTAAAATGCAGAATTCACCACTTTGGTCAATTCTCGGCAAAACAAGAATTAAAATGTCGAAAATGCTGGCAAACTGGCCATTATACAAGGAACTGTCAAAATGAGACATGCTGTAAAGTCTGTAAAAAGTCGGGTCATGAACCCGGGGATACTCAGTGTGAATTCTATCAGGAGCAAACAAATGTTATCGCTTTTCAAGGTTACAAGAGCATTCTCTCAAATTTCCATATGAGTGAAATCAAAGTTTACGGAGAAAATCACAAGTCAGCAGAACACGCGTTTCAAATGACTAAAGCAATTCGAAACGGCGATCTTGTGGCCGCCGAAAAAATTCGTTCTGCGACGACTGCACTGGATGCAAAGCGCATCGGCGATTATATCTCCAAAAACGAATCGTGGGAAAAAGAACAAATCGAAGTTATGTCAACAATTATAGATGCTAAAGCCTCTCAAGTTAAACCCTTTCAAGAAGCCCTACAAAAAAGTGGCCCGAAATCTATCATAGCGGAAGCTACGTACGATGATTTCTGGGGGACTGGTATCAACGTTTCAGCTACTGTAAAAACAAATCCTGAAGCTTGGCCCGGTAAAAACATGCTTGGCAGTATAATCAAGGATGTAGCAAAAAACTACCGTCGAAAACCAAGAAGTTGGTCCCTCCCGAGGCAACCAAATAACAAAGCTGCGCGGGTGTCACAGAAGGAAATCACCGATTTCGTTAGCCAGCTAAAGGAAGGACCATCCAAGAGATCTCGAGAAAATGTCAACGATGACACAGACACTAGTGAGCAAGGTTAATATCCTTTTTTTTTTTTTTTTTTTCTCAGACTCTCTCTATGATGAACGTTTTTCTTTTCACATTTACGTATTATTTTGCTTTGAACAAATATTACTATGCCTAACCCATTATTAAGTGTTTTCTCCTTAAACGCGAGGGGACTGAATACATACGAAAAAAGAATAGTTTTATATGATTGGCTTCAAGATTTAGACATAGATATTGTATTATTACAAGAAACTCATTATATAGAATCGAGAGAGTATCAATATAATGCCAGATGGATGGGCTCAAGTTTTCACTGTTTTTCGAGCTCAGCGTTTAGTAGAGGTGTCTCTATATTAATCAGAAAAAATTTTCCTCATGAATTGATAAACTATCACAGGTCTTCTGACGGAAGGAAAATTTTGATAAATCTTAAAATTAATGATATAACTTTTTCAATAGCAAACCTCTATGCACCAAATAATGTATCGGATAGAAAAGAATTTTATATCACAACTAAGTCTTGGGTAAGAAAAAATGCTAAGAATCTTGAGAACTTGATTGTATGTGGAGATTTAAATTGTAATATTGACAACTATAATCAGAATACCGATTCAAGCAAAACGCAATTAAACTCTTTAATAAAACAATTAAAACTGATAGATGGCTGGAAAAAAATGCATGAAAATAAATCTGGTTTTACTTGGTGCAATGCAAACAATATTCCAAGTAGCAGAATAGACTATATTTTATTTGCAGAAAAATTTCCATTATCAATAGATTGCTTTTCTTTAAAAAATTGTCCTAAAGTAAATAAGAATAGAATGAGTGATCATCTAGGACTAAAAATGGACTTTATCCTTCAGAAAAACAAGAGAGGTTGTGGATACTGGAAAATGAATACTTCATACTTAGTAAAGGAAGATTTTTGTAAACAATTAAAAGATATTTTAAAAAATAAAGAACTTGAATTTAGAAATATAAAATGTGCACAAGAAAGATGGGAGATGGTTAAACTTACTGTTAAAGAGTTTTCTATAACCTACTCCAAAACCAAAAGTAAGAATACTAAACAGAGAGTAAAAGAAATTGAAAACAGAATTACAAAAATTGAAAATAGACCTTTTAATGAAATTAATAATCAAGAAAAATATAAGCTAGAAAGAGAATTACAACAAATATATGATAAAAAATTAGAAGGAGCATACATTAGATCTAGAGCAAACTGGATTAAATGTGGAGAGAAATGCTCTTCTTACTTCTTAAAACTAGAAAATAAGCACCAACAAAGTAATGTTATTGAAAAAATTGACCAAGATAACCAAACCTTTTTTAGTAGTAATGATATCTTGGGGCAATTATGTAAATTCTATGAAAAACTATACACATCACAAAACCCTAAATCTGGAGACATAAGAAATTATTTAAGGAATACTAAATTAAAAACAAAACTAGTGCTAATTGTAACGGGAACCGTTACAGATGTTCCCCAAACGCTCCCCAACTCCATTTTGGTGCCATATTCCCTATAAGTTTCATTAAATAGGAGAAACTCTATGCATTTGAGACTTTAACAACGTTTACCCAGAAGTGTACCAATTTCATTTAAATTTTAGCATTTTAATTCCACTTGTTCCATGTGCGTGCGTGCGTGCATGTCCATGATGGCCATACCTTCTTGTAGGAGTCTTTATATCTATCCATGTTCTAAATCCCATCCTGTTTGGTTGAAAAACAAGGGAGTTATAGCCATTAAGTTTCAGCCAATCAGAGTGCAGCACACGTGCATGTGCGTGATTTCATGAATTTTTTTCTATATCATATTGTAAGATATCCTAATGCATTTCTATGTTTTAAATTTCAAAGCATTTCGTCAAAAAACAAAGGAGATATAGCCATTTAAAGTTTCAGCCAACCAGATTGCAGCACGTGCAGATGCACATGCTTTCATGAAAATTTTGATATATCATGCTGTAGATCTTCATAATGTAGGACTGTGTTCAAAATTTCAAAGGATTATGACAAAAAACAAGAAAGATAAAGACTTTAATTTCAGCCAATCAGAGCGAAGCGCACGTGCATGCGCGTGAGATCTTGCTATTTTGACCATGCCGTCTTGTTTATACTACTAATGTATCCTTACATTATGAGTTTCAAAAAAATTCATCAAGAAATAGAAATGTTACGGCTTCATCAATTATTTTGGTTATTTCACATGTTGCACGCGCTCTTTCCAGCACACGTGCATGTACGTGCTTTCATGAAAAGTCTTATATATCATGCTGTAGATCTTCATAATGTGTGACTAAGTTCAAAATTTCAAAGGATTATGACTTAAAACAAGAAAGATATTGAGACTTTAGTTTCAAATCAGAGCGAAGCGCACGTGCATGCGCGTGAGATCTTGCTATTCTGACCATGTCATCTTGTCTATACTACTAATATATCCTTACATTATGACTTTTAAGACTTTTCATCAAAAAATAGAAAAGTTACGGCAATATCCATTATATTGGTCATTTCAAGTGCTGCACGTGTGCGCTCTTGCAAGCACGTGCGCGCAAAATGACCTTCGTTCGGCAACTCTACATAACATGCCTACTAACCCTAAAAAGGTTTCACCTAAGTCAGATGTGTTGTTTACAAGATCACTCGTGGATTTTCCCAGGAAGAAGAAAAATAATAAGAATAATAATAATAAGAAACAGAGTAAAAACAATATGTTCCCCAACTTCGTTTGGGGAACATAATTAGGCACAGAACAACAAAAAATATGTGAGGAATTTCCTACTCTATTAGAATGTGAAGAGGCTATTAAAAATATGGATAACAATAAATCACCTGGTTTAGATGGCATACCAGTCGAATTTTACAAAATATTTTGGAATGAAATAAAAGATTACTTTTATGATTCACTATTAAAATCTTTTGAATATGGTGAACTACCATCAACTCAGAAATTAGCTGTTATAAGTTTGATTTTCAAAAAGGGTGATAAAAGTAATTTGAAAAACTACAGACCCATAAGTCTCACAAACTGTGATTATAAAATACTTGCTTTTGTCTTGGCTAGAAGACTACAGAGGGTTATCTCAAAATTAATAAATAAAGACCAGTCAGCATATATAAAAGGTCGATATATAGGAAATAATGCACGTCTAATTCAAGATATCTTTGACTATTGTGAAAATCAAAAGGAGAATGGCTTATTATTATTTTTAGATTTTGAAAAAGCTTTTGATACTGTTGAATGGGAATTTATGATACAAGTATTAGAAGAATTTAATTTTGGTCCAAAATTTATTAAATGGATTTCAATTTTATACAATAAGCCTACTTTTAGAGTAAAGAATAATGGTTTTATTTCAAAAACTTGTAGAATGACAAGAGGCATCAGACAAGGCTGTCCCATTTCTGCATTGTTATTCATACTTGCCACTGAAATCTTGTCAACCAGAATAAATACATCAGAACAGGTTAAAGGGTTTCAAGTAAATGATCAATGTGAAATTAAAATGTTACAACATGCTGATGATTCAACGAATCCCCTAAAAGACTTAGTGTCTGTAAAACATGTGATAGAAATTATAAATAATTTCTCTATCCTTGCTGGTCCTAAACTAAACTTGCATAAATCTGAATGTATACTCCTAGGACCTTTAAAAGACACTTGTAAAAATGTACATGGAATAAATGTAACAAATGATCCAGTAAAAACACTTGGAATTTATATAGGACATAACAAGAACCTCTGTGAGGAAAAAAATTGGAATGAAAAAATAAACAAGATTGTTGACACTGTAAAAGCATGGGAAAAAAGAAAATTAACTATTTTTGGAAAGAAAGAAATTGTTAATAATCTCATTATTTCAAAAGTTCAATATGTAGCAAGTATTCTGCCAAATCCACCTGAAGAATATTTCAAGCAAATCAATAGAATAATCTATAACTTTATATGGAATGCTAAAGACAGAATAAAAAGGAATACCCTTATAGGAAAAGAGGAGGAGGGTGGTATTAATATCTCTGATGTTGAAACAAAATTTCTCTCTGCGAAAGCTTCTTGGATTCCAAGAATTCTCAAATCTAACAATAGTTTAGTGTCTTTTATCAAAAATATTCTTAGCAAAGAGAATTTAACTCTTGACTATTTACTCAAAACAAATGTGCAAGATATTACACATTATCATGATTTAAACTTGCTACCTTGTTTCTACAAACAGGCTTTTTGTGCATTCAATAAATGCAAAAAACAAAAAGATGTGGAAAAAATGTCAACTGACGAGTTTTTGTCTTTACCTATTTGGAAAAATACATTATTTATGCATAAAAACAAACCAATATTTCTATCAAACTGGATAAAATCAGGTGTTCTATATACAAAAGATCTTTTTGATATAAATGGAAGACTACAAGATATTTCATACTTTTTAGAAAAAATTCAAGATAAAAGAAACATATTCTGTGAATATTTAATAGTGAAATCTGTGTTTAATAAGTACTCAAAAATCTTTGAATGTAAAAAAGCTCAGTATGTCAATATTAAAGATTATCATTTTGTTTTATTTTATGGGGATATTTATTGCAATGTGGAGAGTCAGAAATCCTCCTTTTTCTACAACATATTGAGAGCAAAGAAATTTCACCAACCTATAACTGTAAAATATTGGACAGACCTATTTGATATTCCTAGATCAATATGGCCAAAAATTTTTAATATGAAAATTACTAAAATGTTTGATAAACAAATTGCTGATTTTAATTATAAACTATTACATAAATTGCTGAATAATAATTTGAATGTTAGTAAATGGAATGCTGATGTGCACAGATTTTGTAACAAGGTGGAGAAATTGAAAACATAGAACATCTATTATATAAATGCAATGATTCTGCAAACATATGGGAAAAAGTCAGCAAATCATTAAACTTTAATATTGGGTGGAAGAATATAGTAATTGGGTTCTATGAAGAAACTCAGTTATCTGAAATGTTGAACATACTCATTTCTTATATAGCGTTGAAAATATTTAAATATAAAATGAAATGTCGTGTAAATTGTGAACCATGTCTTACAGAAAATTTGATGAAATTTGTTAAGAACAATTTATTTATGTATTGTAATATTATAAAAATGTCATATAAAAATTTAAAGCTAGCTGAAATGTGTCTAAATGTTGAGAGAGATTTGTAATGTTAAGATAAAAGAGTATATTTTCATTCTGTAAGATATCTAATGTTAATAATATATTTATTTTTTGAAATCCAATGCTTCTTGGGTAGCCTGGTCGAAGAAGCATGTAAACAAATGGGGGTCAAATACGGACTTTTGGAGGAGAATTGGGACCCCCAGGGTTTACAAGGATTTCATAAACACAAAAGATCTTCATACATATTACCAGTATTTTTTTTTTATTATTTATTTATTTTTTATTTTACTCTTTCGTTACTGAATCATTTGTAAAAATCGATAACTCACATGTTTATGTCCCAGCTTATAACCGGATATTGTATGTGCTTTGTAAATTTTGAACCAATACCGGACAAGAATGCAAAATACGAGAATGAAACGCATCTGTTTTTTTTCCTTTTTCAGTGTTATATTAGTTAAAATTATATTATTTACATGAATGTACATATGAATAAACCATGATATTCAAAGAGTCCTGATATGTAAAACTGTAATTTGAAACGCTAGATATTTCATCTATATTATATTTATTTTTAATATGAAATGTTTTTCAGTGAAATATATATAACAACAATGATGAATAATCATGATTTTTCTTTTTCATTACTCTTTCTAGATTGTGTAAACTTTTGTATATTGAACATTGAATATAAATATACCGATCCAGGGAGCTCCTGGCACCCCAGGTGACGTATTAACAGAGGGCTTCTGAGGAAGTTTTACCTCAAACTTTGTTGTTTGTTTTTGGAAATAAATCTATTTTAAAAAGAAAAAAAAAAAAAAAAAAAAAAAAAAAAAAAATGAAAATATTGTTTGTAATTTATAAAGTCAGTATGAAAATTTTTTGTATATATACATGTAGACAGTTTTGATAATACAAGACCCTCCCGCACACTGATGTAAACATCCTCCCATCCAAGAAAAAAAACTTCCGCATTTTAAAGCCCCGGAATATTGAAGAAAAGGACATACTGTACATTAAATATATTTCACACCCTTATTTTAAACAAAACAATATGAGCATAAACTATTTTAATCAGTAGTTATCTAGTTGTAATGGCGATTACGACTCAATTGTCATTCTCAAAATAGCACTGATATTTATCAATGAAAAAGTAGGTCAGAATTTCGTAACTTAGTGAATACACATCTTGTCAGTTGTGAACATGGGTATCGGGGTCATTGAACCGGACAATCTATTTTTTGAGTTTCACGAAGGGGAAATCTTTAATATACGAGGGTTGTTAGAAAAGTTTGTGGACACATTTAATTACAGAAAATCTATTGTGTACTGTGAAGTATGACCTATGTCTGAATGAATTTACACATTTTGTTTATTGGTATGTAAAAAATCAGGTCCATATAATAAAATCTTAAAATTTTACAACTATTTTTACTATAGGGTTATGGGATTCACGGAGCAATCACTTGACGTAAGGCGACGTGACAACTAGATTTCAGCCCTTTAAGCTTTGTCGCAGTTCTGTAAATCTTTCATTTTTTCATATTTTTCTTATCTATTTTCTACTTTAAAATTGAATATCTATATCTAGACATATTACTTTTCAACTGTAATGTCTTTTGTACCGTTTTGGACATTACTGCGGTGTTAAAAAATAAAAAAAAGTCTATGCAGTCAATTGATCAAATATGGAAAGTATGCAAAACCATAAAGACGCAACGCAAGGTCCATGCGATAGGTGGTCTTGAATATCGATGTAGTTAATCACTCAAAATGTTACTCCTTCCATTCTTATGAAGCTACAACCATTTGAGAACTTGTTCTTTGTATGTGTAGGATATTCCCGGCAGCATCTTGAACATTTTAATCTCATTTTAGACATTTTCCTGTCTGCACACATAATTTTTAAGTAGTGCAGTGTTCCATGAAGCTCAATGACGTTCCGATTTTTGGCTGTGTTTTTACGCGTTGATCATTTATAAACGGCTATACAACAGCCATATACCCTCCAATTTACTTCAAAATTTCTCCCAATGACGCTTCCTGCATACTTTAGCGGCAGGTAAAATATCACAAATCTCTTGGCACTACAATTGTGCAATTTTTTATTTTAATAAATAGTCTTTGTGATATAAACGTGCCAAAATGTAGCATGCTCCGTGAAGCAAGATTTATCGAAATAAAAATGCCGTATATTTTTCAATAATCACCGGAGAGCACCAAATTCTTGTATATTTATTGGAAAAAAGCTCAAGATTATATCTGGAAAGTTTGACCGGTTTCGAGGAAATAGCGCGCTCACAATAGAACTTGTCCGCGAACTTTTCTAACACCCCTCGTACACTAATTTTGTCTTAGGCCACACCAATTTGTAAAGTAGTTCTTCGGATTTTCAAAAATAAAAAGTGAGGCGAGAGGGCGAAATTTTTTTACAAATATTATTTTTATTTTGGGTTTCAAAATTATGAGGCGAGCAAATATAAATAATATATATATATATATATATTTTCTTTGATTAAGTGTGATTTCAAAGAACGAGGGCCTACAAATAAAGACAGACGTCATTTGCATACCACTTGAACTTATTATTCTCAACTTTTTTGGATATATTTTTTTCAATAAATAAAAATGTGTCAAGTTTCAAACATCTCCTTGGCTTCCATTTCTATTGCTGTGTATGACACGACTTTGTACCCATTGTATTAGGGGTGTGCAATCAAAAAAAAAAAAATCAAGAGCTAGCCCATGGGTTAGTGGCAGCCATAAAGTTCCTAGCTCAAATATAGGGGCAAAAATTAAAATAAAACTAATGTTGAAAAGAAATTAATTGCTGATAAAAGTCAGGGTACTGGAGTAATATTTTTTAGGATTAAAGTTAAATTTTCTGACACTATCAAATTCAATCATGTATAAATTATTAGGAAAGAAAATTAAAATGAATTTAAATAAATTATCTTCCCTTTATCTGATCATTGCACAATTATAGCTCATTAAGAATGAAAATAAATTGATTTTTTTTTCATCTTAAATCATTAGGCCTAAATGCACTAGAAATATATTTTATGTAAGTCATAAAACACTTATCTTTCAGTTGATTGAATGATCGTTAATAATTTAATGAGATATCTGCATTTATTTACCATAAACAGAGGAATAGAGGAAATTTGGATTAGAAAAAAAGATCGTTTTTTTAGTAAATAAGTCAGGTAGTACTGCAAAAATGAATAAGATTATGGAGAATTATTGACAGTAGGAACATGTTGACTGGAAAATTTGTACTGGTTGGGAATTTTATAGCAAAATAACGAGTGAAATTACCGGTTGTGCTTTTCATGCGTGTGTAGTTAATTTTTTTTTACTACCCCGATGGGCTACCTCCTTGCAGAAAACCACTAGCCCAACCCTCAAAAATGGTAGCCCTGGGCGTCAGGCGCACCCTTGCACACCCCTGGTATATATGGACAGTTACACAGGCATCGTGCAAAACTTCACAAACAGATCTACAAACTTACGAACTCCCCGCGCTTATGTCATAAACGTTTCGAAGTCTGTTGTGCGTTTGGTGTAAAAAGTAGAAAAAAATTGTACTCGGATATTTTTGGACGCGCGCGCGGACATTTTTTTTTTAATATTATAATTTTGATTTGTTAAAAATAGAAGCGGCGAATCCGACGAACTATATTAGAAATTGGTATGGCCTTACTTCTATCCTCCAGTGGCATTGCGAATCTCTCCTTTAGGAGTTTGGCCCTCAGGTCGCTTATTTCCCTTGGGAGATCAGGCGATATCCCATATCCTGAACCACTCTTTAGCTTTCTCACCCCCTCAAGAACCTCATCTCTGTCAATAAGACTGTTAAATCGAACGATAATGTTTCTTTTCCCTTCTGGTCCACCTGGAAGGTGATGTACAGCTTGTAAAATCACCCCGTTTGCAAATGACTCCTCAAATTTAAGAACACTACTCAAGAATTGTCTCACCTTCTTTTCTGTTTCTCTTGGTCGTTCATCATTTGACCCTTCAATGCCCCGGACAACCAAATTCCATTTTCTTCCCCACATTTCCAGCTTGAGTCGTTCGATTTGTTCACCCTGAAGCGCCTCTTTTATCTTCGGAAAAGATGTTTGATGAATGTCTGAAATGTCCTTATTAATGTTTTCACAAACCGTTTCCAGGTCACCGACATGTTGCTTTATGCCCTGGATTTCTCCTCGAACACCCTTAATGTCCATGGACATAATAGCAAAGCATTCTGCAAGATCTTTTCCCTCAAATTGTTTTTTTAATTCATCCAAAGTGTGATTATAATTTTCAGATGGGCTATTGTCTACTTCCATTTTAGGGGCACTAAAGATGAACTCCTTGTCGGCCATTAACAGAACAAAATCGTGCGTGACGAGTAGTAGTGAAGCTAGATTATAGGAACAATAGCTTTGGACTTGGACTTGCTTCTTAAAATACTCTCATAAAATACAATTGTTATTTAATACTACACATTTTGGCCTGACAGACGTGTGAAAAGTAATTTATAATAGAAATATCCCAGGAGCTCCAAAAACACCACTCACCCTGCCATTCGTCAACAGGAAGTCCAGTTTCGAAACTACAAATAAGATGCTATGATGTAATGTCAAAAAAGTTTCAAAAAAGAAATGTTGAAATTTTCGATATTTATGATCACTTCCTGTGACGACCGGAAGTGACGGCGGATGATCTTAACCCAAATGGGCTCGCCTACTTATCAAGATCCATAACTCATAAAAGTCTGGTGTCTTCATCTCTTACCATTTCTGAGATATGACTCGGATAAAATCTTTTTGAAAAAAGCGGAAATCGAACATATCTGACGACCGGAAGTGAATTTTGAAAAAATGAAAAAAATGTCTGAGCATATTTTCATTTTCTATCATCCCTGAAAATTTCAAGAAAATCCGTCCAGCCATCTCTGAGAAATCCGTCTTACAAGAAAAGGGGAAAAAAAAAAATTAATAAAAAGAAACAGTAGAATCACTATAAGGTCTTCCATCTGAAATGGAAGACCTTAATTATAATAAGACACAGAGTAAAAACAATATGTTTCCAAACTCCTTGTCGGCCATTAACAGAACAAAATCGTGCGTGACGAGTAGTAGTGAAGCTAGATTATAGGAACAATAGCTTTGGACTTGGACTTGCTTCTGAAAATACTCTCATAAAATACAATTGTTATTTAATACTACACATTTTGGCCTGACAGACGTGTGAAAAGTAATTTATAATAGAAATATCCCAGGAGCTCCAAAAACACCACTCACCCTGCCATTCGTCAACCGGAAGTCCGGTTTCAAAACTACAAATAAGATGCTATGATGTAATGTCAAAAAAGTTTCAAAAAAGAAATGTTGAAATTTTCGATATTTATGATCACTTCCTGTGATGACCGGAAGTGACGGCGGATGATCTTAACCCAAATGGGCTCGCCTACTTATCAAGATCCATAACTCATAAAAGTCTGGTGTCTTCATCTCTTACCATTTCTGAGATATGACTCGGATAAAATCTTTTTGAAAAAAGCGGAAATCGAACATATCTGACGACCGGAAGTGAATTTTGAAAAAATGAAAAAAATGTCTAAGCATATTTTCATTTTCTATCATCCCTGAAAATTTCAAGAAAATCCGTCCAGCCATCTCTGAGAAATCCGTCTTACAAGAAAAGGGGAAAAAAAAATATTAATTAAAAAGAAACAGTAGAATCACTATAAGGTCTTCCATCTGAAATGGAAGACCTTAATTATAATAAGACACAGAGTAAAAACAATATGTTTCCAAACTCCTTGTCGGCCATTAACAGAACAAAATCGTGCGTGACGAGTAGTAGTGAAGCTAGATTATAGGAACAATAGCTTTGGACTTGGACTTGCTTCTTAAAATACTCTCATAAAATACAATTGTTATTTAATACTACACATTTTGGCCTGACAGACGTGTGAAAAGTAATTTATAATAGAAATATCCCAGGAGCTCCAAAAACACCACTCACCCTGCCATTCGTCAACAGGAAGTCCAGTTTCGAAACTACAAATAAGATGCTATGATGTAATGTCAAAAAAGTTTCAAAAAAGAAATGTTGAAATTTTCGATATTTATGATCACTTCCTGTGACGACCGGAAGTGACGGCGGATGATCTTAACCCAAATGGGCTCGCCTACTTATCAAGATCCATAACTCATAAAAGTCTGGTGTCTTCATCTCTTACCATTTCTGAGATATGACTCGGATAAAATCTTTTTGAAAAAAGCGGAAATCGAACATATCTGACGACCGGAAGTGAATTTTGAAAAAATGAAAAAAATGTCTGAGCATATTTTCATTTTCTATCATCCCTGAAAATTTCAAGAAAATCCGTCCAGCCATCTCTGAGAAATCCGTCTTACAAGAAAAGGGGAAAAAAAAAAATTAATAAAAAGAAACAGTAGAATCACTATAAGGTCTTCCATCTGAAATGGAAGACCTTAATTATAATAAGACACAGAGTAAAAACAATATGTTTCCAAACTCCTTGTCGGCCATTAACAGAACAAAATCGTGCGTGACGAGTAGTAGTGAAGCTAGATTATAGGAACAATAGCTTTGGACTTGGACTTGCTTCTGAAAATACTCTCATAAAATACAATTGTTATTTAATACTACACATTTTGGCCTGACAGACGTGTGAAAAGTAATTTATAATAGAAATATCCCAGGATCTCCAAAAACACCACTCACCCTGCCATTCGTCAACCGGAAGTCCGGTTTCGAAACTACAAATAAGATGCTATGATGTAATGTCAAAAAAGTTTCAAAAAAGAAATGTTGAAATTTTCGATATTTATGATCACTTCCTGTGACGACCGGAAGTGACGGCGGATGATCTTAACCCAAATGGGCTCGCCTACTTATCAAGATCCATAACTCATAAAAGTCTGGTGTCTTCATCTCTTACCATTTCTGAGATATGACTCGGATAAAATCTTTTTGAAAAAAGCGGAAATCGAACATATCTGACGACCGGAAGTGAATTTTGAAAAAATGAAAAAAATGTCTAAGCATATTTTCATTTTCTATCATCCCTGAAAATTTCAAGAAAATCCGTCCAGCCATCTCTGAGAAATCCGTCTTACAAGAAAAGGGGAAAAAAAAATATTAATTAAAAAGAAACAGTAGAATCACTATAAGGTCTTCCATCTGAAATGGAAGACCTTAATTATAATAAGAAACAGAGTAAAAACAATATGTTCCCAAACTCCTTTTGTGGAACATAATAATAAGACACAGAGTAAAAACAATATGTTTCCAAACTTCATTTGGGGAACATAATCACTGATATAGCAATGTAATTGTACCCTCATGGAATACTTCTTTACTAAAATCAAAGTTGAACATGGTGTAAAATAAAATCTTTGATCAGGAGGTTAAGTGAGTGAACAATATTATTATTTCAAATACGGACAATTGTTTCAGATTTTTTGTGTTGCAGCAATCTTGAGAAAGACATTCAGAGACATTGAATAGCAAAAAAAAAAAAACACGCATGGGCCATAAAGCTTGCCTGCCTACATTAGTATTTTTTTATACCCCCTACTTGAAAAGCGGGAGGGTATTTATTAATCGGGATTTCCGTCCATCTGTGTTTTTACGCTTTAGGTATACCCATACTGAGTGATATAAAGATTTATGATTCTACAATAAATATAAGTACATATACTTAAATATATACAATATATACATCTTAATATATTATACATGACAAGTAAATACATATTAAACATTATAAATGCCCACCGTGTACTGCTCACATACTTCCCTGCTTTGAATTTTATCGTCCTGATAAAATCAAATTATAATAAATGAATAGAGACAAAAATACAATATAAAACCTCTACATAAGTCTAATTTTTCGAATTCACAGTAACATTTATCATTAGTTAAACCTGCCCTCAATAGAAACATAATAAGGGCCCCGCAAGGATTTGCGGGTGTGTTACAACGCACTTTGAAAAATTACGCACTTTGAAAAAATTTTTCAAAGTGCGTTATAAAATTTGGGACCAAGCTAACGCACTTTGAAAAAAATATTTTTTTTTCAAAGTGCGTTAATATCGACCATATTAACGCACTTTGAAAAAAATGTAAAGATTGATCAATATTCCTTCAAATAATCGGTATGATAAATAATAGATCCTGGTTTGATAACTTTTTAATTATAAAGTCACTGTAGGACCTGAGATATTGACGTTTTAAATATTTAAGGTTTTGATAAAATAAAAGTGAAAAAAGGGTCTTGAACAAAAAGAGTGACGATTATTTAAGTTCATTAATTCGTTTCTTCTTCTTTTTTTTTTACTCTAGTCTTTAATAAGTAGATGTACAGGTGTATAGGGGGCACTAACAGAGGACAGCTTCAAGCAACTTAGCATTTATCATAATAAAAAGGGGCCAATTTGATTTGTTGAAAGCTATGAAAATTCTTTCTCTCTCATAAGTTTTACTGTACTTAAAAATTTCTAGTATTCATCTGTTTTAATTAACTCATTTAATATTGAAAGCTTTTAACGTCATACCAGTTAGGTATAAACATAATTATATGAATGCTTTGAGTATAGCATAGGCATCGAGACTGGGCGATGGGCCATGAGAGGGGATGGGGGGCTTAGCCCCCTCCCCCCCCCCCACTTATTTTGAAAATATATATACATCGTATAAGCATTGAAAATGCAGCGTACCCTTTTTAGGTTTATTGCTCTCCTCCCCCGTTTGTTACCGACACCTATGTATTGGAAAGATAAAGATTTGGACTTAGGGATCTTATGCCCGTCTTCTCCTCTTTCCGACGGGAGTAAATCAATTCATTTTTGAGGTTAGGGTTAGGCTTAGTTTTTTGAAAGAAAATAATAAATAAAATCTTTCCATGACTAAAATATGGTATTTTTTTTCAAAGTGCGTTAAGTGTATCCATGGTTAAATATATTGATGTAGACTCTTAACGCACTTTGAAAAATTTTTTCAAAGTGCGTTGAGTTGGTCCAAAATTTAACGCACTTTGAAAAATTTTTTCAAAGTGCGTTGATTTTGTCCCAATTTTAACGCACTTTGAAAAATTTTTTCAAAGTGCGTAATTTTTTCAAAGTGCGTTGCCACACGGGTGCCTTATAGTAATCACTCTGTCTGTCTGTCTGTCCGTCTGTCTGTCCGTCTGTCATTCTTCCATTCACAAATTTTCTGTTTTTTCCTAATAACTTTTTTTATTGTAGTCCAATTAAGTTCAAATTTGGTATGGTAGTTCAGTAGGCAAAAAGACATATTTTGATGCTAAGTTTGTTTTCTATGTCCTCTGGTTTGGAGCTGGGTGGTGGGGTAGATTCCTTAACTTTATATAAGAATGAATTGGCAAAGAGAGATAACTTCTGAAAATGTTCCCATTGTAAACTGAATACTGCAATGAATGAGTCCCTTGGGATTAATTAGCTTTCCTCCTGAAGAAAATCCAAAGCATTATCTTTATCTGTCACATTGAGATTAATTACCACCTCTGTCTGCAAATGAAATTTGTTTTGAAGTTAAGTCCATTTGGAATGCTATGAACACTCTGAAATGTTGATTGAAGTATAAATGTTTTTACTTTATTTTTGTTGAAATACCCTACTTTATTTATTCATTTATTTATTTATTTATTTTTTTTTTTATTTTTTTTTTTTTTTTTTTTTTTTTTTTTGGCTTCATGAAAATTCAAGAATATTTTTAATTTTTAAGGCAGTAGGATAAAAACCTCATTCTATCATTACTGAAAAAGTTCTTATTATAAATTAAGAATAAAATGATGAGAGAGAAGTACAATTAATCCCTTGGGATTAATTATCTGGCCTGCTGCAGAAAATTTAGAAGGCTTACCTTTATCTGTCTTTTTAAGATTAATGAAAACCTTTGTCTGCAACTGCTGTTTGTTTTTAATCATTTCATAAGCTGCACCCTTATAATTCTACCGCATGGCGGGGCCCTTGCTGACTGGTCAGTTTTCTAGTTTGGAAGAAATATATCTTTATTTTGAGTAGTGGTACCATTTTTACATCCAATTCCCACTGAATTTTGGCCCATCCCCACTCTTTGAACATTTAAAATATACAAGGGCAAGTAGGTACATTTTTAGTTCATCTGACAGCTCAAGTGAGATTTTCTGGTCACTCACTATTTGTCTGTCTGTCTGCCCATCTGTAAACTTTTCACATTTTCAACTTCTTCTCAAGAAACTCTGGGCCAGAAAATCTTAAACTTATGTGGAATCGCCCTGTAGCGGTGTAGATCTCAAACTGTTCAAATAATGACCCCCAGGGGTAGGGGGAGCCACAGTAGGGAATTTAAGTTTTACATTGAAATATATTTTGGGAAAATCTTTGAAAATCTTCTCTAAAACTACTGGGCCAGAAAAGCTGAAAATATGATATACTTTCATTATGGACTTTAATTTTAGGAATTACTTTGAATGAATTATTAAAGGGACTGAAAGACTACATTATCGAGCAAATTTCAGAATGTTTAACATATGGATTCAATAAATTTCACTGTAGAATAACTGATGTGGGTTCTCCATTAACCACAGGTAGATTGTGAGAAAACATTTGAAGGCAAACACTTCTGAGTGGATATAACTGTTGTATAACAGCATCTAATGTTTGTTTACTGACAAAAAAATATATGAAATGAAAAGTAATTGACTTTGTTTCATATGCAATGTATACATAACAGACATGGGCACGATTACTTAAAAATGTAATCGATTAATAATCCATTACTTAGAGGAATTTTGTGTAATCGATTAATAATCGATTACAGTCAGTTTTGTCCTGTAATCGATTGTAATTAATTACTTTAGACAATGTAATTGATTAATAATTGATTGCTTTAAATTTTCTTCCATCCTCAAATATCAAATATCAAATCAGAAAAAATATTTTTAGCTCTACTGGTCAGAGACCAGAAGAGCTTATGCGATAGTAATGCGTCCGTCATCCGTCCGTCTGTCTGTCTAGCTGTCTGTCCGTCTATAAACAATTTTTCAAAATGCTACTCCTCCTACAGTTTTGGTCTGATTTCAATATAACTTGGCACACAAGTAGACTACACTAAGATACATAATTCTGTGTATCGGTTTTTGATTTCGATGAACGGTGTTGCCGTGGTTACTAAAAATAGAAATTTCTGTGAAATTCTTTCAAAATGCTACTCCTCCTACAGTTTTAGTCTGATTTCAATATAACTTGGCACACAACTAGACTACACTAAGATACATAATTCTATATATCGGTTTTTGATTTCGATGAACGGTGTTGCCGTGGTTACTAAAAATAGAAATTTCTGTGAAATTCTTTCAAAATGCTACTCCTCCAACAGTTTTAGTCTGATTTCAGTATAACTTGGCACACTAGTAGACTACACTAAGATACACAATTCTGTTTATCGGTTTTTGATTTCGATGAACGGTGTTGCCGTGGTTACTAAAAATAGAAATTTCTGTGAAATTCTTTCAAAATGCTATTCCTTCTACAGTTTTAGTCTGATTTCAATATAACTTGGCACACAAGTAGACTACACTAAGATACAGAATTCTTTGTATCGGTTTTTGATTTTGATGAACGGTGTTGCCGTGGTTACTAAAAATAGAAATTTCTGTGAAATTCTTTCAAAATGCTACTCCTCCAACAGTTTTAGTCTGATTTCAATATAACTTGGCACACAAGTAGACTACACTAAGATACACAATTCTGTGTATCGGTTTTTGATTTCGATGAATGGTGTTGCCGTGGTTACTAAAAATAGAAATTTCTGTGAAATTCTTTCAAAATGCTACTCCTCCTACAGTTTCAGTCTGATTTCAATATAACTTGGCACACAAGTAGACTACACTAAGATACACAATTCTGTATATCGGTTTTTGATTTCGATGAACAGTGTTGCCGTGGTTACTAAAAATAGAAATTTCTGTGAAATTCTTTCAAAATGCTACTCCTTCTACAGTTTTAGTCTGATTTCAGTATAACTTGGCACACAAGTAATCTACAATAAGATACATAATTCTGTGTATCGGTTTTTGATTTCGATGAACGTTGTTGCCGTGGTTACTAAAAATAGAAATTTCTGTGAAATTCTTTCAAAATGCTACTCCAAATACAATTTTAGTCTGATTATAATATAGATGTGGCATGCAAGTAGACTGCACTAAGAACATATAGAGACTTAATCAAGGATCATTATTCTATTTATTGCTTTTGAAAAGTTTCAATTTCCAACTGCTTAAGTACTTTTCTCTTCCTTTGCTATAAGTACAAACCAGTAGAGCTTCAGTCTCGACAGAGACTTCTGGTTATATTATGTACTAATGTTGATGATACCATCTGAAGTTTGAATGTATTCATGCAGTTTGGATTTGAACCTTCATATTTAATAACTTTTGATTGTTGCAGAAATTATTTGATATTTTTTTCTGTGATTTATAAGTATTTGGACATTCCGCATGTTGGCAGTGCACATATATACATGATCCCTGTGCTTTAATTATTTTCGAAAAAAAATGAATAGATTAAAGCTCTTAGCCATGAACATGTAAACTCAATGTACCTTTAACATGTTTAAGTATAACTAATAGGACAATTTATTTCTGTGTTGAAATAATTGTTTTGAGTGCTATCAATTGTTCTATAAGATTGTTTGTCTACAGTGGAGTTATTAATTATAAAATACTATGTAGTTCACAGTTCACACCTCATTATCTTAATTCTACAGGGATATCCCAGCCAATTAGCCAAGATAAACACAGTGACATTTAATACCCCCTCTCTTTTAAATTACAGACACTCATTGACAAAACAAGTAAATTTTGAATAAAAACATGCAAATTTAAAACACAAGCAGATATGATAAGTATTTTCCTCTTATTTTTATATTAGGTCTTATGATAAGTATTTTCCTCTTATTTTTATATTAGGTCTTAGCTAGTACAATGTCTAGGTTATATTTCAGTTAATTCGTATTTATATAAAAGCACTCAAATCTATTTTTGCTACATATCATTTTCTGAAAGAAGACCAAGTTTATCAAAATCTAAAATATGAAAAAATCTAGACTAGCATGGATATAATGCAAATTTTATTGTGAACATTATTCAAGTTATGATTATAAAAGTTAGGAAATCAACACATATCACTGGGTTGTTTGTCTATGACAATGTCTGGAAATGATTCTACAAAATGATACATAATTTATACTAATAATGTATACACACATATGTAAGAAGGACTGTGAAATTCAAAATAATATGGAAAGCTAATTCTGGGATTGTTTTTTTTTCAGCTGCAGCAGCTGGAAAATCAAACTCTAGTTTGGAAAAAAATGAAAAGAAAGATGAAAAAGAAAGTAAGCCTGATACAAAAATGATGACTGTAAAGGATCTAAAAATGGATTCTCAGACTTTGCAAGCAGTTTCTAGACCTGAATCAAAAACTTGCAACCCACCAAGACAAATTGATGATAGAGCTTTGAAAGATGCTGGTAATAAACCAGGAATCATAGAACAAGATAATTCTCCAGCAAGTCAAACCTCTTCTAATAATCAGAGAGTGCTTCATACTGGTCCATTGCAGCCTCCTGTAAGTCATAATAAAATTAGGGGTCCAGCTACTCAGCAACAGGTGCCTTCCACTCCACAACAGGCTCCTCAGTCTCCATCTCAGCAGCAGCTACAATTCCATGGAGGTCAACAGCAGGCTCCAATCAGGCAATTACCAAAGTTGCATCCCAGTGGACCTCCAACAGGACAGATATTGTCAGGTCTACAGAGTCCTAACTTCCAACAAAGTCCTCCTCAGACACCTCCTAATGTAACTTTACCACCCCATTCAGTGGCTTTTTCAAAAGCTCCAACATTACAGGACAATCCCTCTTTTTTGCACCCGAATCCAAATACTCCAGCTCAACAAAATAGATTTGGAGGTCCACCTCCTCCTGGACCCAACTCTGGAATATTTTCTCAAGGACAGCCTGCTATGCCTCCTGGTTCACAAGCTCCCCGTTTTGGACCCCCAAATTCTTTTGGTGCACCTCTTCCTCCACAGTCTCAAAGGCCTCCTGTACCTGGAACATATGGACCTCCAAATCCTCCACCTCCCCAAGGACCAGGGAATTTTCCACAATCATCTACTTCCTCACCTTCTCAGTTCAGTGGCTATAACCAACAACCTTCCCATCAAAATGCAGGAAACTTTCCACAGAATCAACCTCCTGCTCAAAATTATGGAGGACCTCCTGCCCCTCCACAAGTAGCACCCTTTGGTCAGCCCCATGCACAGCCACCTCAAATAAACTCTGGACCATTTGGCAATGTGCCTAATTCAAAAGTTCCTAATAGACCCCCTGCTACACCAAATTCATTTGGGGGACCACCTCCTCCACTACAGATGGCAAATTTTGGAGGTTCCACCCAGTCTTCACATCATGTTCCACCTTCTGCACCTGGAAGCTTTCCAGGACAACCCCAGATATTGCCTCCCCAGTCATCAGCTACATTTGGAATGCCATCAGGTGGACCTACTCCCCAAATGACTCATGCAGGGAGTATATATGGAATGCCTCCTCAACAACCTGGTTCACTTTTGCCTTCTCCTATTAAGCCCGGAGAAGAAAGAAATGTGTTTGGAAAATATGGTCAAGTTGTTCTGAAGGAGAAGACTGCGATCAAGCAGGAAAATTCCTCATTGGACTATGATCCATCAATGCCCACAGAAGGTGACTCACCAGGTAAAAATATAATATTTAACAGGGTAATATGTTGATGGTGCTACCGTTATGGGGAGTGCAGATATTTTCTTTTGTTATAATTTAGATCGGGCTCGTCAAACTGCACATGCCATTTGATGTGTCTAGACTCTGACGTCTCATGACGCCATATGTAAGTTACATTACCTAAAAGAAGCCTGAACAGTGCTGAAAGTATATGAAGAACGTTTTGTTTACCGTATTTGGCGGAATATAATACACACTTTTTTCCTTAAATAAATTTCTGTGAGAAAGGGGTGTGTATTTTACATCACAATGGGATTTTGATAAGTTTTTCTTTCAGGTGAAACACGGCTATCATACGTACATACCGTAGTATTACCTAGAGACATATGCAATTTCTTTTGTTTATCGCCATATTTTAAACTTCGGAAAGTTATTGTTGGAAGGTA
>NW_026922818.1:0-180000 GCF_032062105.1 Saccostrea cuccullata | reverse complement strand
GAAATCTTTAAAAATCTTCTTCTTAAGAACCACTTGGCCAGGAAAGCTGAAACTTATGTGGAAGCATCCTTAGGTAGTGTAGATATTAATATTAAAAGCATGACCCCCGGGGGTAGGGCGGGGCCACAATAGGGAATCCAAGTTTTACATAGAAATATATAGAACAAATCTTTAAAAATCTTCTTCTCAAGAACCACTTTCCAGGAAATGAAACTTATGTGGAAGCATCCTTGGGTAGTGTAGATATTAAATTGTTAAAATCAGTTTTGTTTTACATAGAAATATATAGATCTTTAAAAATATAACTTGGCACAAAAGTAGACTACAGGGCCACAATAAGTTACATAATATATAGTCTTTATCGGTTTTTGATATTAAATTATTAAAAGCATGACCCCCGAACGGTGTTGGCGTATATAGTTACTTCTTCTCAAAAATAGAAATTTCTGTAGTGTAAATTCTTTAGGGAATCCAAAATAGAAATATATAGCAAATCTTTAAAAATCTTCTTCTACAGTTTTGGTCCTTTGAATGCAATATAAATTGTTAAAATCTTGGCACACAAGTAAACTATATAGAACACTTTAAAAATCTTTTTCTCAAGAACCACTGAGCCAGGAAAGCTAATTCTGTGGAAGCATCCTTGGTTTTTTAAATTGTTAAAATCATGACCCCCGAACGATGTTGGAATCCAAGTTGTTACATAAAAATATATAATTTCTGTTCTTAAGAAATTGGCCAGGAAAGCTCTTAGGTTGTAGATATTAAATTATTAAAAATGCTACTATATAGAACAAATCTTTAAAAATCTTCTTCTACAGTTTTGGTCTGATTTCAATATAACTTGGCACACAAGTATATAGAAATCTTTACACTAAGGTACATAATTCTTTATATCCGTTTTTGACTAGAAATATATAGAACAAATCTTTAAATTTTTACCTTGGTTAATAAAGATAGCAATTTCTGTTACTCTCAAAATGCTAAACTTAGGTCAAATACAGTTTTAGTCTGATTATAATATAATGTTACATAGAAATATATAGAACAAATCTTTAAAAATCTTCTTTTCAAGAACATAAAGAAACTAATTCAAGGATCATTATTCTCTTGTTAAAATCATGACCCCCGGGAGTAGCTAGTGTCCAAGTTTTACATAGAAATATATAGAACCTTTAAAAATCTTCTTAAGTACTTTCCTCTTCCTTTGCTATAAGTACAAACCAGTAGAGCTTCAGTCTTGACAGAGACTTCTGGTTTAATGAAATACATAAAATAAAAATTAATTTTAGGTTTTGAATAACTCAATGAAAATCTGCTGCAACATTAAAACACCCCTCCATACGTCCCAATGAAAGGAAGCCAATGTTGTGACACACGTGCGCTGGTCAAATGATAATTACCTATCAACACCCCTCCGGGCAATTAATTGTCTACCAACTCCAAAGCAATGTTTTTACAGTTACAGACTGATTATTTACTGTCCTGTTAATTGCTTTGATTATTTATCTATTATTAAACAATTAAACACTTGTTAAATGTAATTTTACCTTATCTTATACTTATCGGCCTCTTGTTTAAATGATTGAGAGTTGACAAATGAAATATGAATTATGCTAAAACTTAAGTGTTATCATTTATTCGTGCTCTTTAGAAATTCAGATATCCGCGAAGATTCAGAAGAGTAAAATCGTAGTCTTCTTAATGAAATAAATACTTTTATGTTTCAATTTTGTGTCCTGTTAAAGTATTGTAACATAATTTTCAGCATGATTGCCTAGAACCAAAATTAAATATGACAACTGTTAAAACTTTCAACAATATCTCTTACTTTGTTGAAATAAAATTATTTCATCTAAGAATATGGCGACGCATAATTTCAAAATCACTGTAACTCTGCTTAAAAAAATTCTATCTACTTTTACGCAACATTATCGTGTGCTTTGTTGAAATAAATGAATAAATAATTTTCTTCAGATTGCCGCGATATGGAATGTCAGGATTAAGAGAAAGTTATAAAGTGTGCATTTTAAAAAAGTGTGCTCCGTAAATTTTTGACACTTAATCCTCGCGCCGATTTTCGTAACAAATTACCGCGATTTTCAAAGTTCAGAACATTGCTTGGTAAATTTATCTGTTGCGTATAATACATCCAAACTGCGTTTTTTTTCCCCAGTTTCAGACTCAAAAAGGGGGGTGCGTATTTTACATCAATGCGTATTATACTCGGCCAAATACGGTACTATTTAATATCTTCATTATTTATCCATTAAATCAGGGCGTGTAAACTTAGTTGAACTTTTGCTGCTATTCTCTCAAGAAGGTACTTTAACAAGTGCATTGTGGGTCCAGAGTTGCTGAGGAAAAAATTCTGATGAACGAATGTGCAGTAGTTTGAATTTTGTCTTCGCCCAGGCGTTGCTTTAAGAGCTTGCAGTGACAAGCGTCACTTCACAACGATCATTGCACTCGCTATTAATTGCATTATGGAAAATATAATGTGTTTTTACTATTTACTTTAAAGCCTTTTTTTTTCTTTACAGTTAAACTTGCCTTTGATGATGACATCAAGCTAGAAAGAGACCAGAAATCCTTGTTAGTAGTAAATCAATACCTTTTAAGAATTAGATCAATTGAGTAGTGTTGAAATCCCCCTCCACAATATGTTAGGTATCACAATACTTGGGTCACAATTCAATTTTTTTCAATCTGATAATGTGTACTCTGATATCAAAAGGCAACAAGGATTGCAAAAAAGTGGGAAATACTAATATTTCCAAGGACTGTGAGAAATACTAGTAATTCCCAGGAATTACTGGTATTTCCCAGGAAATACTGGGAAATAAGAAAGAGATACATATTTCTAACTTTAATCATCTTGTTTGAGTATAGACATGAAGTAAATCTTATTGTCTAAGTTATCAACCTAGTATTACTTTTCATGATAGAAAAAATGATTTCCAAATATTTAATTTTATTATACAAATATGGACTCAATGTAGGTCAATATGCATTTACAATGACCCAGGATGACAGATATTGGCCGAAGATACATGTAGTATATAGACCGAGGGCGCTAGCCCGAGGTCGATATACTTCATGTATCTGAGGTCAATATCTGTCATCCTGGGTCATTATAAATGCATATTGACCGTGCATTGAGTCCATATTTATTATATTATATAAATAATAATTTCCCAAATTTATTAGTGCAATGTATATCATCCTATTATTTACAGAGATAGTATTAACCATAAATAAGTTGAATGTAAATGTTTCAGAATTCATTGAATATTACTCAGAGGAAATTGTTTCTGCAATAAATTTCCCATATCATAATAATGACACAAGATATCTATCTCCGAATAACCGCGACACAGAGTAACCCCTCCCCCAGATTGAGAATCGCTCTCGTTTACACTTGCAGACGAAATGCACTGACAAAATAGATATCCTATGTCTTCTAAGAACAGATACAATCTTACATGGCATGCTTGTCTATATTTTCTTTAGTCTTCGTAATCGCGTAAACAGCGTTAAAACTCTGCTCGCCGAGTTGAAATGTCGAACTCAATCATGAAATGGTATGTGCGTATTATTCCTATTCACAAATATCCTAGTAATTGTTTTGTATTATCTTTTCACTATATGTTTTAAATTTTCCTCATCTACAACTTGCGAACTTCCATGTTTGTCTAAAAACGAGGCAGCTGTGCGAGTCATTATTCGCTTTCAGCGGTCGTTATTAAAAAATAAGTACTTATTGACCAATCAGATTTTTCACAAAGTTATATAATATTAATTAATAATTTTAAAACAGTATACGTATACTTGTATACCAGTCAATAAAATGAACATATAGGTATCCAATTTGGATTTTTTATGTAAATAAAGAAGGATCAAAGAAAATTGTAATGTGTAGAATGTAGTGTAATACCAAACCTAAGAAGAATCCTTTCAGTTCTACTCAAGGTAATTATATCTCTCACATAGGAGCACAAAACTGTCCAGAGTCAATTTTTTAAAACAACATAATTGATAGTAATTAATGCTGTGTGAAAGAAAGTTTAAAACAAGTTTATCATGTTTATTATTTTCTTGCATTTATAATTTAATAAACTTCAAAATTATACTAAACCGAAAAGACACTTGAATCGGAAAACTTCAGTTTTGTTCTTAAGATACAATGAGGGAAACATGTTCTGCTACAGAATGCATAATTATGGGTAGGGGGCCTATTTTAGTGAGATACATGTACTTAGTATTTTAAATTGCAGACATATCAATTTTATTAATCTTAAGTTTTTTTTTATGTTCACTTTTAATATTTCTGAATTTTGTGTAGGGTTAAATTAATTACAAGAAAATAAAAATCTAAAATTTTGTATCTCCCAGTATTTCCCAGTTTGAGTAAAATTTGTAGTATTTACTGGGACAGGAAATACAGGTATTTACCTCTGGTAATTCTCACCACTGGTATTTCCAGCCAACCCTGAAAGGCAAGTAAAAGGTGGTGATACAATAAAGAGCATTAATGATTAAAAGAATATTTTGTTCATGTCAATACTAGAAGTGACAGTCTGCTCTGAAACTTTCTTCCTCACCATTTTGGATTTTTAGGTGACCTGAGTGACTCAGGTAATGTATTGCTATCTGTTTTCATCTGTCATTGTTCGTCATCAATCATAAAACTTTTGAACATTTTTATCTTCTTTGCTGGAACCACTGTACCAATTTCAACCAAAATTGGAATAAAGCATCTGTGGGT
Organism: Saccostrea cuccullata; assembly: GCF_032062105.1. NCBI lineage: Eukaryota > Metazoa > Mollusca > Bivalvia > Ostreida > Ostreidae > Saccostrea > Saccostrea cuccullata. The sequence goes on along the minus strand of NW_026922818.1, from coordinate 175,232 downwards.
GAAAATAAAGCATATACGTTGAAAAATATATCAATTACTGTATAGGGGAAAAATAACTCGCAGTGTTAATGTTAGCTTTATTCATGGTGTAGATCAATCCTTGAATTCAAGAAACGGTGAATAAATTTTCAATAATCTCCATGTTTTATTTGGAAATTTGAAAATAGACAACGATAGGTTTATATACATGTAGTACATGGTCATCTCAGCCTATAGTAATTATGAGTATTACTTGTCAATCAGTTATTTTATTTATCATGCTTTACTTTAATTCTAATCAGCAGATAATAACCTGTTTTTGTTCAAAAGCTGTTTTAATAGGCAACGCTACGTTTCATCAATCAAAACATGGGCCATATGGGTTTTGATTACCTATGCGTAACTAATTCTTACCTGCATTATCATGCATATATTAGTTTTTAGCTCTTCTGAGCCAAAGGCTCAAAGAGCTAATGCTATGGCCATTTGTGCGGTGTGCGTCGTGCGGTGTGCGGTGTGCGTTAACTTTTTAGAAAATGGGCCATAACTCAAGAACGCCTTGGCCAATCAGTGTCAAATTTGTCACAGGGTATCCTTGGCCCAAGGGCTACCATTTGTACTAAAATAAGGGTTGGGACCCTTATACAAGGGGAGATAATCAGGAAAACAAAACCAAAAGTACTGGTTGCTAAAAAATCTTCTTCTCCAGAACCACCGGGCAGATTTTCACCAAACTTACACACAAGGATTAGAATATGTTGAAGATTAAAAATTGTTCAAGGCATGACCCTGGGGCAAAGGGCGTGGTCTCAAGGTCACTTCAAAGTTGACCTAAATTTACAATTGATAAAAACATTTATATTTTGCTTACTATAAGGACTAGGATCATCAAATCTTGTAAGTTGATGCATCTTAAGACTTCACATCATGTTAAATCAAAAGTAGGTCACAGTGACCTACTTTTTTAATTTTGCGGGCATTTGTTTTCAAATTGATTTGAAGGCATATTTTGGACACTTTAAGGCCTATGATCATCAAACTTTGTAAGTTGATGCATCTTGGGTCCTTGAACAACGTCAACTTAAAAGTAGGTCACCTTGACCTACTTTTTGAACTTGATGACTTATCCTTTTTAAAACATTTAATCCCATTATTGCAGACACTGAGAGGGTTAGAATCATCAAATCTTGTAAATTGCTGCATCTTGGGACCTTAAAATATATTTATGAAAAAGTAGGTCACTGTGACCTACTTTTTGAATTTGCAGGCATATGTTTTCATATTGTTTAAAAGGCATATTTTGATTACCTTCAGACCTACGATCATCAAACTTGGTCAGCAGATGCATCTTCGGACTTTGAAAAATGTTGACTAAAATGTAGGTCACGGTGACCTACTTTTGACATTTTATGGCTTTATTTAAGTATCATCGGTATTTATTGGCTAAGAATCATCAAACTTTGTGAGTTGATGCATCCTGGGTTTTCGGAGAGTGACGACCAAAAAGTAGGTCACGGTGACCTACTTTTGACATTTTATAGCTTTATTTAAGTATCTTAGGTATTAATAAGCTTAGAATCATCAAACTTTGTGAGTTGATGCATCTTGGGTTTTCGGAGAGTGATGACCAAAAAGTAGGTCATGGTGACCTACTTTTGACATTTTATAGCTTTATTTAAGTATCTTAGGTATTTATAAGCTTAGAATCATCAAACTTTGTGGGTTGATGCATCTTGGGTTTTCGGAGAGTGATGACCAAAAAGTAGGTCATGGTGACCTACTTTTGAATATCTCGGATACATATTGGCTGAGAATCATTAAACTTTGTCAGTTGATGTATTTTGGCTTTCGAAAATCACCTACTAAAAGTTAGGTCACAGTGACCTACTTTTAACATTTCATGGCTATAATTAAGTATCTCCAGTTCTTATTGGCTTGGAATAATCAAACTTTGTCAGTTGATGCATTTTGGTTTTTCCAAGAATGTAGATGAAAAAGTAGGTCAAAGTGACTTACTTTTGACTATCTCACATATTTATTGGCTTAGAATCTTCAATCTTTGTCTATTAATGCATCTTGAGTCCTCAGAAAACTTCAATCTTAAAGTAGGTCATTGTGACCTACGTATGTTTTTTTTTTTATAGCTTTGTTAAAATATCTTCAGTTATAATTGGTTAAGAATCATCAAACTTTGTCAGTTGATGCAACTTGGCTCTTAGAATACTTAGGGTTAGAGGCTTCAAATAGAAGTGATAGGTTGTACAATTTATCAGAAGAGCGATTCAAGGCCCTTGGGCCTCTTGTTATTGACATTTTGGTTTTAGAAAATTTTTCAAATATCTATCAAATTACTGAAGATGTAGAAGGATATTATTTCGTCGACCTACTTTACACATTTACCGTTTAGGCCAAAAAAAATTAATCAATAGTTTCTCAGGCACCGCCGCATCAGTTCAAAAACGGCCACATTGATCAATTTTATTGACATATTGAAAAGGGAAATAACTCAATTTTCTATTTTTCCAAGTTGAAAAAGAAAATCGAGTTATTCCCCTTTTCATAAATGCTAAGAAAGACGTTTTTATTAGAAAAACAATATATTTCTTCTAAATCTAAAGTATTTTATCAGTTAACTTTTAAATAAATGTTTGGAATAACATAATTCAACATTGAATACATATTATAGCTAATTTCAGAGAACAAAACTTAAGAATTAGTAGATATTATCATTTTATTGCACAAATGACTTACAAAGAAAGGTGTAAAACTTGCTTCCAAAAAAAAAAGGAAAAAAAAGAAGCCTGCCTGCCGCATTGAATTTTGAATTTTTTGGCCTGAGAAACTATTAATTAATTTTTTTTGGCCTTAGTGGTTTAGCATATAGGAAAGTCATTTGACATTTCAAGTCAAGGCCTTTTGATAATAATTGCACTAGCTTTAAGGACAGATGATACAAACAAAAACATGGATGCCTGGATTGGTATTATTTTTTGGGCTAATTTCATTGCAAATGATGCAAATAATAAATTTTTAGAAAATAAAGAAATTGTAAACCTTCGGTGGTATTCAAAAGTATGCCATTCTGAAAGCATCCTTATTACTCTATACAAATATTTTTCACTTCAAATTCCATTTTTTGGCAAATTTGAATAAAAAATTCAAAACAATACGGTGAAAGTTATTATTTATAATCATTTAAACATGACCCAAGTTGTTATTTTCAAATTCTTTGACAAAAGTTTGTTTGTATCTTCTGTCCTTAATTAATGGTCAATTATTTCTTAGATCTAACTGTTTTATATCAAACTACCCTGTTGTTCGTAAAATGAAGACATAACGCTGATTAATGTCGTTTACATGTCGCTATGGTTTGGATTATATGGATATAGACAAGGGAGGTAACTTTTATTATAAAACCAATTCCGCGAATTCAAGAAACCGCAATTGTGTTAGATTAGAGAAAAACATGAAAATTACAACCCATGAAATTAATCCCCTATACAGTATAGGCCTATAATGAAAATGCATTATTTCTTGGAAAATCTTATTCTCTGCTCCAAGATATTAAACAAACAAATTTAATGTATACAGTGGAGCCTCATTTATCCGGACGCTTTGGTTCCCAGTCAATTTGTCCGGATATGTGAAGCGTCCGGATACCTGAATCACCAGTTAAAAAAGACATAATTATGTTCCCCAAACGGAGTTTGGGAACATATTGTTTTTACTCGGTTTCTTATTATTATTATTAAGGTCTTCCGTCTTCACGGAAGACCTTATAGTGATTCTATTGTTTCTTATTATTATTATTATTATTATTATTTTTCCGTACACCAAATTTTGTGCACGCGATTTCTCGAAGACTACTGGGTGGATTTTCATGAAATATACAGATATTATGTATTGTTATCTGAAGTTATTTTTTCCGTGAGATTTTTTGAAAATTCTTATCTGGTGCCAAGTTATGGGACATTTCCTGATTTTAAAATGACATTTTGTCTACGGTTAATCTCAAGAACGGTAGAAGATATAAATGTGAAACTTTCAGGGATTATAGATCGTGATATATGCTATCTAGGACGCGACCTTTTGTTCGTCGTCAGTACTTCCTGTCGTTAGGACAAGCGAATTAAAAAAAGCGTATTTTCTAACTTTTTTGTTTTCCAATATTTTTTATTTATTTTTGGAATATTAAAAGAGACCTTTCTATTGATGCTTACTATATAAGTTGTTTGATTATTGGTTAATCTGAACTCTAGATATTAATATTTGAAAATCTGAAGCGGGCCCAAGATGGCGGCTGCCTCTGTCAACTCCGCCATTTCGCGAGTAGGGGTTTATGGAGGCAGCTGAGCGTTTGATTAAATGATTCTGACATAAGGATACATGAAATGTAAAAAAACTACTTCGACTCTCACGTAGTAGTGAAATGGTTGGAGGAGTTACGTCCCGTTACTTGTTTATATTGTAATAGCTAATCAATAAAAATATTGTAATTAATTGGTCATTTGACAAAAGAATTATACAAGTATTATTGATAAATGATGTTCTGTTAGAAAATAATAATAGTGTTGCCAAAAGAAAAGCAGTCTGTTGTATTTTATCAATATGATATCTGATAACTTATGATCATTGATTAAGTTGAGGTACAAGGGGGGCAGTACAGCCAACTGGCTTGTGTCTTCACTTTGGTACAGAATCCAATTGGTGTAACGATCAAATCATGGATTGTGCAAAATTGCTGTAGTTAGAGACTAGTTAAAATATAGCTGCGTGACATTAGTTGTAGGTTTGTCATTAGGACAGAGAAGCTTTCACAAAGTTAAATCATACTGTGTAAGTATATTGAACCCACTTGGCTAGAGTTATATAGGCAGCTTGGTAAGCAGTAATACACCAGGCAGGTATTAAAGGCTAAATCAAGAGGCACCAGGCAGATAGATGTTGACTTATATAGTCAGTTATACGAGTATAGTGAGGCAATTATCAGATGGCACAAGGCAGGTGACGGTATTAACTGAAGATATATAATTATACAAAGCACTTAGGTCATTTGATTTAAAGACACCAGGCAGGTGTCATATTATTATCTGTATATATTGCATTCAATCATATCCCTAGTAAAACTCGGTAATCCGAGCACGGACCTACTGACCGCTCAGATCCGACACGTTACAGTAGTACGTTGCAATTGAGTGTCAATCTTAAAACTTAATTTCCGTTTCACTGCTTTAGTGTAACTGGGCTAGATACGATATGTAATGTGTATAATGTGTTACATATACTTTTTTAACGTCGAAATAAAATAAAGGCGCTTAGAATGTTTTATTTTTAAAATTTAATTGATGCTATCATACCTATCTAATAGATCAGTCCAAAGAAAAGGCGCGAATATTTACTCGTGGCGTTTGGCGCGAAATTATATATGAATGCTTTTTATAATTCTTAGACAGACTGTTGCAAAAGTACCGTGGTATACACAAGTATGTTTAGAGCAGTACTCCCAATAGCTTAATTGTTAGCGCGTTGGGGATATAAAAGTAAAAAAAAAGCGCATTCACGTTGGGGACATGGTTTCAATCCTCCTTGTGACCAAAATTTTGAATCTCTTTTCAGCTCGATTTTACGTGGGTTTCTTTTCCTAAAACGGACGGAAGACCTCTCGTTGCTCGCAACGAGATCGTATCTAGTTATTATGTTCCCCAAACGGAGTTTGGGAACATATTGTTTTTACTCTGTTTCTTATTATTATTATTTTTTTTCTTATTTGTTCTCCGGTACTTTTTTGTCCGCGAGTGTTCTCAGAAACTGTTCACCCAACTGAGCTAAAACCTTTTTAGGGTTAATAGGTGTGTAGTGTAGGTGTGCGGAACGAAGGTCATTTTGCGCGCATACGCCTGCACGTGCGTGCGCGTGAAATGAGTGAATTGACCGATATACTTAATATAGCTAAAACTTTTACATTTTTTGATGAAATGATTTGAAACTCATTCTATAAAGATATATTAATAGTGTAGATAATATGACACTGTCAAATTAGCACGAACTCACGCGCATGCACGTGCGCTTTGCTCTGATTGGCTGAAACAAAAATCTCAATATCTTTTCTGTTTTTTGACGAAATAATATGAAATTTAAAACATAGGCATGCTTTAGGATGTTCTACAATACGATATATAACAATTGTCTTGAAAACACGCGCATGCACGTGCACTGCAATCTGATTGGCTTAAACTTTAAATGGCTATAACTCCCTTGGTTTTCAACCAAAGAGGATGGGATTTAGAACATAGACACATATAATGGACTCCTACAAGAAGGTATGGTCATCATGCACATACAGGCACGTGCGTGCACGTGCGCTTCGTTCTGATTGGCTGAAACAAAAATCTCAATATTTTTTCTGTTTTTTGACGAAATGCTATGAAATCTAATATATATATATACTTTAGGATGTACTACAATATTATGTATAACAATTATCGTGAAAACACGCGCATGCACGTGCGCTGCAATCTTATTGGCTAAAAATGTAAATGGCTATAACTCCCTTGTTTTTCAACCAAACAGGATGGGATTTAGAACATAGACAGACATAATAAACTCCTACAAGAATGTATAGTCCTCATGCACGTGCATGCACGTGCGTGCATGTGAAATGAATAAAATTAAAAATACGCTTAAATGAGTGTATTTCTTAATACTTCTGGATTAATTGATTTGATATTAAGTATATTAAAATATATAAATAGTGTAGACAAAACGATATGGTCATTACGCACATGCATTCAGATGAGCACGCGTGCAATGCTAAAATTTATTGCATAAAGTGTGCCTTATTTAATAGTGCTTGCAGCGAATATGGCACCAAAAGGGAGTTGGGGAGCGTTTGGGGAACATCTGTAACGGTCCCCGTTACAGTTAGCCCTAGTTACATTTTAAAATTTTTAAAAATGTTCCGATGAAAAAGCGTCTGGATACTGAAGCATCCGGATATCTGACGTCCGGATATCTGAAGGTCCACTGTAGTTATGATGAGGAAGGGTGTCTCTTCCAAAATTGTGAATTTCGTGGTCCCATGGTCAGGGGTTCTGGTGTAAGGGTGGGGCTCTATTGATTATATTGTGAAATGCATTAATTCTTTGAAAATCTTCTTCTCTGCTCCTGGATATCAAACAAACTAACTACATACATAGGTTTGATGAGAAAGGGTGCCTCTTCCCAAATTGTGAGTTTCATGACCCCAGGGTCAGGGGTTCTAATGTGAGGGGGCTCTATTGATTATATATTGAAAATTCATTAAATCTTTGAAAATCTTCGTCTCTGTTCCAATACATCTATACATGTAGTACTATATATATTTAAATAACAGACCCATGATGAATCAGAACAGTACTGTCTTTTGTTTTATATATTTTAAACATCATTGGTACTCAAAGATTACCAATTTGTTTTTATTTTTTCTCAATTAAGCTTCAGTTCATTAATAAAATAATCAACGAAAATTCCTCCAAAAATTCTAGAAATCATCTGGATTTTTTGGATTTTACAATCTTGCATACTAAATCCCAGGCCAGGCCGGGAATACCAGAATATAGGACTAAATCTTTCAGACCCGTTTTTTTTTTCCTTGTCAGTTGTACTGATGTTGCTTTGGCAAGAGTTCATTCCTTTCAGGCAGTAACAAAAGATCATCTTCCAATGGACAATACACATTCCAATGAACAACACACAACTGAAAACATTGTTTTCAAATAAGTTTTGAACTGAAAATAGGTTACCATTTTAATTTTTATTTCTTTAATTTTCTTTGTACTAATTAAAGGATATTGCATTATACATGTTTATAACAAGTGTATATACATGTATAACGTATATGTATTAGCAGTGCTTAACTCTTTTATTGTTGAGGTCATATTTTCAACAAGTTGAGACCTGCAGTTTTAAAATTGCTACAAATATTGATACACCTTTAGTTTAATAACTGACTGTGTAAAAATATACCAGCTTAGCACATTTCTTCATTTTCGTTACTTTGTTGGATATGTATCAGCAGTGCTCAACTCTTTGTAGTTGTCACATTTTCAATAAATGTCCATAATTTCTTTTATTAAATTTGTTTGGAAAGGTGAAATTTATGTAAACTATGGTGTGATTCAACTCATGACTTGATTTATAGCTATGGGGGATCAAACCCATTCTGCGCTATGCTCTTATGCAACAACTTTGCAAAAAACCAACAAAATACCCCCCAAAAAACCCCCCCAAAACAAAAAATTTGAAAATAGAGAAGCCAAATCCTGCATTCTGGCTGTATTTTGGGTAAAATTTTATGTCACTCTATGATTGTACCTAAGACATATTTCATTTTGAAAAATTCCATAATCATCTTGTTATCATAGGCATAACTTATTTTTTTTTAATTTACTGAACATTTCCATAAAATTACTAGCAATTAACATGTCATTTTGTTTGGCTGCGTCATGGACACAATTTAAAATATTTCAAACAGTAGAAGACTACAAATGCAGCAACTATCTTTAAAAAAATTTTCAGGTATTATCAAAAGCAATGCTTATGCATATGGAAGCTTATAAAATTCCTGTTCTATTAATTCCTAATATGTCATGTTTCCCCCACCTACAATGTTACGACATCGATGAGGAAAACCACGAGAGGTTTTCAATATGGATATTTCTTCGATCAATTTGATAAACGAAATCATCATTTATTAAAAATTAATACATGAAGTTAACGTAGTGTGATTTTTTTGTGTGTCTGATAAGAAAATATCATGTTATTAATACATACAGAAAGAGGTCGATTGTCACACGTGTGGATGTGTCGTGCAAGGTACAGTGATAAAGTAAATCATCAGGAAATGCGGGCTGCTTTGGAATATCATAAAAAGACTCCCAACAAATTTGTGTATTTTTATGCCCCGCCATGAATATGGCCGGGGCATATTGTGTTTGTCAGTCCATCTTCCGTCCTTCCTTCCTTCTGTCCTTCCGTCTTTCCGTCACACTTTGCGTTTAGCTCTGTTCAAAGCTAAGTTTCAAAGAAACTATCCAAGATATTTTCATCAAACTTCATTTGCTGATAGATATTGATGAGAGCTATGCAACTGCATCAACATTTTTTGATCTTGACCTTTCCTTTGACCTTGACCTCTCTTTTCTTAAATTAGTGTTTAGCTCAGTTTTAAACATGCCATTCAAGATGGTGTTATCAAACTTCACATGTTGATACAGACTTGCACGGATGATGCATCTCGGGATGAACAATACCAGACTTGCTTCGGATGCTGGATCTGACCTACATTTTCCAGATGAGTGACCAGGTTAAAGTTTTTTGAGCAGGTCCATTCCTAAGGAAATATAAGCCCTACTTGGACCAAACTTGCATGGATGATGCATCTAAGGATGGACACTACCAGACTTGCTTCGGATGCTGGATCTGACCTACATTTTCCAGATGAGTGACCAGGTTTAAAGTTTTTGGAGCAGGTCCATTTCCAAGGAACTATAAGCCATACCCAAGTGTTGGTGTGCCCTACCAAACTTGCATGGATGATGCATCTAGGGATGAACACTACCAGACTTGCTTAGGATGCTGGATCTGACCTACATTTTCTAGATGAGTGACCAGGTTAAAGTTTTTGGAGCAGGTCCAGTCCTAAGGAACTATAAGCCCTACTTGGACCAAACTTGCATGGATGATGCATCTAGGGATGGACACAACCAGACTTGCTTTGGATGCTGGATCTGACCTGTATTTTCATTCCCACAAAACTATAAGTCCTGCCTGAACCAAACTTGCATGGATGATGCATCTAGGGATGGACACTACCAGACTTGCCTTGGATGCTGGATCTGACCTGTATTTTCATTCCCAAGAAACTATAAGCCCTACTTGGACCAAACTTGCATGGATGATGCATCTAGGGATGGACACTACTAGACTTGCTTCAGATGCTGGATCTGACCTATATTTTCATTCCCAAGTAACTATAAGCCCTGCCTGAACCAAACTTGCATGGATGATGCATCTAGGGATGGACACTACCAGACTTGCCTTGGATGCTGGATCTGACCTGTATTTTCATTCCCAAGAAACTATAAGCCCTACTTGGACCAAACTTGCATGGATGATGCATCTAGGGATGGACACTACCAGACTTGCTTCAGATGCTGGATCTGACCTATATTTTCATTCCCAAGTAACTATAAGCCCTGCCTGAACCAAACTTGCATGGATGATGCATCTAGGGATGGACACTACCAGACTTGCTTCGGATGCTGGATCTGACCTATATTTTCATTCCCAAGTAACTATAAGCCCTGCCTGAACCAAACTTGCATGGATGATGCATCTAGGGACCTCATGTTAATGAAATTAGTGTCAAACTTCATATGCTGATACATACTAATGTAAGCAATTCAGCTGCATCACTATTCAAGATATTCTGATCAAATTTCATACACATACAAATTTTCATGTTGCTTTACTAATATATCCTCGGCGGGGCATTCATGTCCTATGGACATATTTCTAGTTTAAATTTGATTATTTTAGCTGTTCTAAGTAAGTGTTTAGTAAAAAAAATTACAGTAGCCCTGCAGGGCAAGTTTAAAGGCATGTTTAGTAGCCCGACCTCAATATTTAGTTGTCCCGGGCCAGCGGGCTACCGTTAGTGTCGAACCCTGCCTACTCTGCCTATTGGTATTTAGTAACCAAACTAAATATGATAAGTGTATAGTTATGATGAGCAATGGCACCTCTTTCAAAATTTTGAATGTTATGGCATTTGGTTTAAAACATGAACCAAATTCAACTAATGCTAATTGTAACGGGGACCGTTACAGATGTTCCCCAAACGCTCCCCAAATCCCTTTTTGTGCTTAATTTTTGTTAGACATTTTAAAAAAATATGATCAGTATCTAAGGATTTCATCAAAGAATAACAAAAGCTACAATGATATCAACTATATGTCATTTAACGCATTGTTCATGCACGCACGTGCATGTACATGCAAGATGATCACGGCATGTTGTCTAAGCAATTAACATATCTATATATCGAGAGAATAAATAAAAAAATTCTTTACAATATACATTTTAATGTTGTTTTTTTTTTTAATTTGCCATTTTGCGTATTTCGCACGTGCGCATGCATGAATGTATGTTCGTGCATTCAATTTTGATAGTGCCATTATGTAGGAATCCATTATACCTATTCATATTCTAAATTTCATCCCGTTTCGTTGAAAACTAAGAAAGTTATAGACATTTAAATTTTCAGCCAATCAGATTGCAGCAATCGTGCATGCGCATGCTTTTCATCATAATTCTTATATACCATGCTGTAGATCTTCATAAAATATAACAATGTTCAAAATTTCATAGGATTTTGTCAAAACACAAGAAATATATTGAGACTTTAGTTTCAGCCAATCAGAGCGAATGCACGTGCATGCTCGTGAGATCTTGCTATTTTGACCATGTCCTCTAGTCTATGCTTCTAATATATCCTTATATTTTAAGTTTTAAAACATTCCATCAAAAATTTAAATAGTTACGTCTATATCAATTATATTGGACATTTCTGGCGTTGCACGTGCGCGCTCTTGCAAGCATACGTGCATGCACATGCCTTCATGATAATTCTTTTATATCAGGCTGTAGATCTCCCTGATGTATGACTTTATATTCAAAATTTCAAAAGATTTTGTCAAAAAACAAGAAAGATATTGAGACTTTAATTTCAACCAATCAGAACGAAGCGCACATGCGTGCGCGTGAGATCTTGCTATTTTGACCACGTCATCACGTCTACACTACTAATATATACTTACATTATGAGTTTCAAAGCATTTAATCAAAAAATAGAAAAGTTACGGCTATATATATTATATTGGTCATTTCACGTTTTGCACGTGCGCGCTCTTGCAAGCACGTGTGCGCAAAATGACCTTCGTTCCGCAAATCTACATAACATGCCTACTGACCCTAAATAGGTTTCAGCTTAGTCGGATGTGTAGTTTACAAGATCATTCGAGGAAAAGATTTTCCCAGGAAGAAGAAAAATAATAATAATAATAATAACTAGATGCGATCTCGTTGCGAGCAACGAGTAGGTCTTCCGTCCGAATTTTCGATAAGATGAGATATGACTTTTCACTATGATCTTTGAAAAAACATCATGGAATCATGCCTTTTCTCTTTTGATTAAATCCTTTTGATTTAGATAATATCATCAATGCGTACTTAATTTGCACATTAATTCTTTTCTTTTTTCTACTTTGAGAAACAACCACAACCAATTAAAGAAGATTTGTAAGGAGACCTTGGATTATGAATGTAGTTTGACACAGAATTGCAACGAACCTACGACGTGACAATCCAAGTATCCCTACACATTTCATTGCTCCTTATGTTACTTTCGTTCAAGCAAACGCTCGGCGCCCTCTGTTAACCGCTATTGCGAAATGTCGGAATTGACAGAGACCGCCGCCATTTTGTTCCTGCTTCAGATTTTTGAATGTTAATATCTCGAGTTTGAATTTATAAATTTACAAACGAATTATATATTCAGCCTAATAAGAAATGTTTCTATCAACTATACTAATATAATTTGAAAATATTGAAAAACAAAAAAAGCTAAAGACGAGAGACTTTTGGCCCCTCTATGCCCCTAATTTGAAGGACTAACCCCGTTTACTTGATATCAAATGAAAGGTCTTACTAAATTGCACATTTTTTATTATATATGTCTTAACAAAATATTAACAGGTAAAAAGATATAAAAGAAAACGTGTCAATTTTTGCGAGATGAGTATGAGGCTATTTTTCGAGCCCAAGCGAGCGTCGATGCCTTCTTTCCTGGAAAGCTCTATATGCAAAATGTCACATCTACTATCCTTCCTCTACCTTCACTGAAAATCTCAAGTCGATATCTTAAGTCGTTTAGGAGGAGATCTCAGGACAAGCTGACCCTCTAAAAATCAGTAAATCGTCCATATCTCACGACCGGAAGTGACGACGTACTTATGAAAAATTTCCGACAAGGTTCAGATAAATATCTATCAGATCTGTAAATTTGGTGAGAATCGGTCCAGCCGTTTCTGAGAAATCGCGTGCACAAAATCGGTAAGAAAAATAATAATAATAATAGGGAAAAAGAAACCGAACGAAAACAATAAGGTCTTCCGTTGGAGACGGAAGACCTTAATAATAAGAAACAGAGTAAAAACAATATGTTCCCCAACTTCGTTTGGGGAACATAATTACTGGAAAGTTGTTGCATGATGCTCAGGTGACATATAAGGCCCATGGCCCTCTTGTATAGTCAACTCAACTAATTATTTCTGATTTTATGATTGATGTTTATTTCCGATTTTCTATCACCATGATCACTATAGACTATACATTTTTTTCATGGATAATAGCCAATTTTGAGTACTCTCACCAACCTGTTAAAGCCTATCTACCAACTTTAAGAACAACCCTCATATATAGGAAAAACCTTCGTTAAGATTATTCTCTCTAAGAGTAGCAGTGCTATGATAAATGTTCAGTAGGTCATAGAAATCTGTAACCATCTTAAGGTAGTCAAACTTGGATAAAATCAGAACTTGGAAGTAGGATAACACCACAATATCACAGTTGTTATATTAAATAATAGATGAGCAGTCTGTCATTTGAGCTTCTTGTTTATTCATACCAGTACAATTTACAGCTAGGCAGTTTGTAGAAGAGAGTTTGATTTTAATTTTTTGTTTTTGGGTTTTAGACATGTTGCTATGCAGATGAGAGCAAGTGGTAGCAGAGTAGGGAAAAAAAGACCATCAGTGTTTGATGATACTGAGGAAGAATCCACTCCAGGTATATACACTTTTTAATTTAACTGAAAGTCTCAGGACAGGCATTTAGTGAGTAACAATTTATTATCATTCTTAGCATATAAAAAGGTAGGGGCAGTGTAACTGAAATCATTTTAAAAGTTCGATTAGGTAGTCATATTCATTTTCAACAAAATATTCAAGTAAGAACAGCAAAAAAAAAATCCTTATCAAACAAATTTGAAATGTAAAATGGGTTATCAATCGTATAAGAGAGTGGATGTCATCTTGTAGAAAATAGGTACGCATTTAATTGTCAGTGCTAAAAATTTACAAAATGAATCCATGAATGGAAAATGAAACAGATTCAGAACACTCATTTGGGAGTCAAATCCAAGAATATTGGTCCAAAAAAGTTTTCATGTTAGCTGTCAAATTTTGGTGCGATGTGTGTTGGCCCTGGGAACTTTCGATACTGATAGGCTGCTTCTAGTTTCTCCCCCAGAGGATCCGGACACAGTGGTACTGGTGGAACAGATGGCCTCCTTTTTTGCCCAGTGCTCTCCTGAAAAAGAAAAGCAGGCCCTGGAAGACTACAGGGATAATTCTGTGTTCTGGTGAGTCAGCTAAGTATAAATTCCAGTTAAAATATTATAGTGTCTGAACTAAATATTAAGTGACCCATGGGTCACACAGCTTGACTGAGGCTTTTTAAAGGGGGGGGGGGGGGAATGTAAATTCCACCATAATAGTGGTATATCACTATTATAGTGAAATTCCACTATATTTTTGGCGGCATTTGTACTCGATTTCACCAGATATCACGCTCTCTGTTTATGGCAGAAGTCATGGTTGGTATAAAAATGGACACAAATTAGCACCCTTACATAATATGATTTTTAGGTCACCTGAGTAAACTCAGGTAACCTATTGCTATTTGTTTTCGTCCGTCGTCGTTCATCAGTCGTAAACTTTTGAACATTTTAAGCTTCTCTGGAACCACTGAACCAATTTCAACCAAATTTGGTTTACAGCATCTATGGGTGAAGGGAACAAATTTTGTGAATTTTATGGTCCCCGCCCCCCTGGGGCCTGAGGGGTGGAGCCAAAACCTCTAAAATTAATGAAATCTTTAAAAATCTTCTTCTTTACTCCTGGACATAAAGCAGTCAAACTGTTTTATGAATGTAATCAGCATTGAGTCCTCTCCCAAAATTATGAAATTCATGGCCCCAGAGTCAGGGGTTCTGGTGTTAGGGTGGGGTTCTATTGATTATAAGGTGAAAAAGACATTAATTCTTTGAAAATCTTCTTCTCTGCTCCTGGATATTGAATAAACTAACTAAGTACATAGTACATAGCAAGAGTGCCTTTTCCAAAATTGTGAATTTTATGGCCCCAGGGTCAGGGGTTCTGGTGTGAGGGTGGGGCTTTATTGATTATATAGTGAAAAAAACATTAATTCTTTGAAAATCTTCTTCTCTGCTCCTGGGTATTAAATAAACTAACTAAGTACATAGCTATGATGAGCAAGAGTGCTTCTTCCAAAATTTTGAATTTTATGGCACTAGGGTCAGGGGTTCTGGTATTAGAATGGGGCTCTATTGACTGTAGAGTAAAAATACATTAATTCTTTCAAAATCTTCTTCTCTGCTTCTGGGTATTAAGGAAGGACCACACTTTTACGGATCCGGTTCTAATTTTACACATCAATATAAAATTCTCGACTGATTTTCACTTGTCTATTGAATATATAAAATCTTTTTGGGTGATTGAAAATGATTTAGCAAGTATATATCTGTTTGTTATAGTGTTATTGTGCATACAAAGCATTTAATATACATTATTTATGGAAATTAACACTTTGCACTCCGTCCATAAGATCTATATGTCATTTAGTACATACACAGACACAAAATTCTTAATTGCTTTTATGGACCTAAATCTTTTTAATTTTCTTTTCAGCAAGCTAACCTGATATCTATTTTTATTGATTTAGAGCCTGTACCATCCATTTAATTTTTACTTTTGAAAAATTTTGCAATGAATAATTGAAAAAATTGATATTCTAAAAATGGGGGTATATGTCTTCAAAAGACTTTTTGTTAAAATTCTTTGGTCAACCATAATAAAGTATGTGTTTTTGTTAACATTAGATATAATTATGTTCCCCAAACGAAATTGGGGAACATATTGTTTTTACTCTGTTTCTTATTATTATTTTTCTTCTTCTTCCTGGGTACTTTTTTGTCCGCGAGTGATCTTGTAAACTGTTCATCAGAAGTAGGTAAAACCTTTTTAGGGTTAGTATACATGTTATGTAGATTTGCGGAATCAAGGTCATTTTGTGCGCACGTGCTTGCAAGAGCACGCACGTGCTACACGTAAATTGACTAATACAATAGATATGGCCGTAATTTTTCAATTTTTTGATCATATGCTTTGAAACTCATAATATAAATATATAATAGTATTATACACATGATGACATGATCAAAATAGCAAGATCTCACGCGCATGCACGTGCGCTTCGCTCTGATTGGCTGAAACTAAAGTCTTAATATCTTTCTTGTTTTTCGACGAAATCCTATGAAATTTTGAACATAGCCATGCATTAAGATATCCTACAACATGATATATAGCAATTATCATTAAAACACGTGCATGCACGTGCGCTGAAATCTGATTGGCTTAAACTTTAAATAGCTATAACTCCCTTGGTTTTCAACCAAACAGCATGGGATTTGGAACATAGATAGATATAATGAACTTCTACAAGAAGGTATGGTCCCCATGCTCAAACATACACGTGATTGGGTGTGCGCTGTAATCTGATTGGCTGAAACTTTAAATAGCTATGACTCCCTTGGTTTTCAACCAAACGGGGTGGGATTTAGAACATACATAGATGTAATGGATTTCTACAAGAAGATATAGTCACCATGCTCATATATGCACGTGCGTGCACGTGAAATGGGTTAAATCAAAAATACACTGGACTGAGCGTATTGTTTTGAAAATACTTTTGGATTAAATACTTTAATATTTAGCATATAAAAAATATATAGATTGTGTAGACAAGATGATATGGTCATTATGCACATGCATTCACATGCGCACGTGTGCAATGCTAAAATTTGAATGAACTTGGCATTGTTAAAGTCTCAAATGCATAAGTTTTTGTCTTATTTAATGAAGCTTACAGGGAATATGGCACCAAAAGGGAGTTGGGGAGCGTTTGGGGAACATCTGTAACGGTCCCCGTTACAATAAGCACTAGTTCTTAATAGTTTTTAAGAAAAAATGGCATCTAAACAATTTGGATTTTGAGAATTATAAAAAATAAAGATATTTTGAGATTTTTTTCTGAAAGACATGGACAGATTCAACATCAATTTGTTAATATTTTGCAGTAAATATTTCAAATATTCTCTTGGCAAATGAATATTTTCTATCTTCATAAGTTTTAACATAAATTTCATGTGATTTGGTGCATAACTAAGAGAAATATGATATCACACTTTTTTATGTCAATTTTGACTGTTGAGTTTTTAGAGGTATGTGCTCTGAGACATGCTGTATAAAAATTAATCTGGAAAGATATGTCTTTTATGGGTGTTTTAGTTAGTTTAAGACTTATTCAAGGTATTCAAATTAAAAAATTATCAGTTTGACAGAAAATTCTGAAAGTACAGACCTACCTTAAATAAACTAAGTACATAGTTATGATGAGGAAGAATGCCTCTTCCAAAATTGTGAATTTTATGGCCCCAGGGTCAGGGGTTCTGGTGTTAGGGCGGGCCGCTATTGATTATTAGGGCTGGGACGATATATCGAGATATCAATATATCATGATATCTGTGAGGATGATACGCATATCGATACATATGAAGAAATATCGATATATCGCCCCAAAAAATCTTACTTCTGTTTTTCTTTATTTAACTTTTGGGGTTTATTATATAAAATAAATAAGCTAAATATAATATAGATATGAAATAAATAATGATTAACACAACCTGAGTGAAATATTTTTGTTTTAAAACATATAAACAACTATTTTGAATAAATCATTCTTATTTTGCAAAAAAATAATTTGTTTATTTCAATGCAAAAAAAGATTTTATAAGCAATTAAACATATCGTGATGCATATCATATCGTGGCTCAAATATCGTGATGCGTATCGATATAGAAAAAGTTGTATTGTCCAAGCCCTATTGAATATATAGTGAAAATGTATTGTTTCTTTGAAAATCTCCTTCTCTGCTCCTGGATATTAAATAAACTTACTAAGTACATAGTTATGATGAGCAAGAGTGCCTCTACCAAAATTATGAATTTTATGACCCCAGGGTCAGGGGTTCTGGTGTTAGGGCAGGGCTCTATTGATTATATAGTGAAAATGCATTAATTCTTTCAAAATCTCCTCCTCTGCTTCTGGATATTAGATAAACTAATTTAGTATAAAGTTATAATGCCTCAACCAAATTTGTGAATTTCATGGCCCCTGTGTCAGGGGTTTTGCCATTCGGTGTAAGGAGGGGGGGGGAGCTCTTTTGATTATGTTGTGAAAAATACATTAATTCTTTGAAAATTTTGTCCTATGCTCCTGGGTATTATGCTTATAATCCAAGTATATATGTTTATGAGGAAGAAAGGTGCAACTAGCAAAATTGTTAATTTCATGCCCCCTGGGTCAGGGGTATCGGAGGGGGGGGGGGGGGTTACATAGTCTGAAAATAAATTAATGCTTTGAAATCTGCTCTTTGGTATTAATCAACCATTTATGATGAAATAAAATCTATGATAAAATTTCCAAAATTTTGAAATATGTGGCTCCAGGGTCAGTGCTTCCTTTAGATGGGGTGCACAACTGGTTATATAAAAGTGGAAGTGCATTTTCTCTTTGTTACTCTGATCTACCTCTGGGTATTAAGTAAATAGAGTAAGCATGCTAAGTTTATAATTATGACAAGCATTTCAAAATTGTGAATTTCATGGCCTCTGGTTTAAAACATGAACCAAATTCAATTGTTGGAAAGTTGTTACGTGATACTCAGGTGAACTATAAGGCCCGTGGGCATCTTGTATAGTAATACTCCTCAATAACATGCCATAAATAATGCTTACTAATCAATAATATCCCAAAAGTTAAAGAAGACATTTTTGAAGATATATTTTTGTAAGCTAATGCACTTGTACATGATTGCATGAGAATTTATCATCTCTATCCATTATTTTAATTTTCAATTTTAATTTTTAAGAAACTATTCAAGGTATTCTCATTAAACTCCATACACAAAAACAAATTTTCTTGTTGCATTACTTATATAAACTTGGCAGGGCATTCATGTCCTATAGACATATTTTTAGTTTTTTCATGATAGACAAGAAGATAGTACAGACAGTTACAACATGCCTAATCAATAATATCTCAAAAGTTGGGGACAACAAGTCTCTGAAATTGCTTATTTGATTATAATGTGTTTTCTTTTTAAGGTTTCTGTATGAAGAAACAAGTCATGCACACCAGTACTTCAGGTTCAAAGTGGCAGAACTTAAGAAACAAATGGGGGATGGGAGTGAAGCTGATATGGAGGAAGTGGATGGTATATTTATTTTTAGAAAGTATTCAGATTTAATCATTGTGTTGCCTGTGAAGCAGAGCGGCAGTAAGGGATCAATTTATGTCTGTTTGTCTGTCTGTCCGTCTGTCACACCTTGTATCTCAAGAACTTTAAGAGATATTGACTTGATATTTTGCACATTTGTTGCTTGGCACTATGGCATTTGTAAATTGCCATGATTACCAACCTCTTGACCCTAAACCTTGAACTTTGACCTAATTTACTAAAAAGTTTAAAGTGCCAATATACAGCATATTTTTGACATTTAAGGGATAATTCTATGCTATTTAGCATGTGCACTGATTGTCATAAAACATTATGAAAAATACCAGCATTATAATTCACTTGACCTTTACTTTTGACTCACTTTACAAAGAATACTGTAATGTCCCCAGTATTGGCCGCACTTTTTTTCGCCAAAAAATCGTTCAAAAGTAGGGGTGCGCTCAATACGTAGGAGCAAAATTCAACCCCCTTTTTTTAGGTCACTTTCAGTATCGATGACCATTTTCCTGATCCATTTGAATTGATTACTCTTTGTAACCAATTACGTCAAAGTTAATCTAATTTCAGAGAGTTATATACGTAAGCCCTACCTGTTGTAGAAATATACATATACCCTAAGTGTTGAAAGAAAATATAATTCTGATGAAAAACGATCTTTGTTTATGTTTAATTTCCATTGAGTATTCATCCATTTGGAACTAATTTCGCTTATATCATCAATGAACTGCATATCGCTTAAGACATAAGATATATTTAATTAATACCTATAAATGAGTCAACAACTATAATCTTTGTGATGTATTCTGAATAATTTTCAATTCTATAATAATTTGTTTTTATTTTTTTAGGGTCCCGCAAGAATTTGCGGGTGCCCTATAGTAATCACTACTGTAAATCACTTTTTATTAGCGAGAACTTTATTTCGCTTATGCGAGAATATCATCATAATAGAATTCCTTAAGATTATATAAAGCAATGAGCACAATTCGTGAAAATTTTGTCTCAATAAAGAGTCCATGGCTATCTCGCCATATGTCTAAAATTAATGATTTACAGTATGTCTATAAATCCACAAATTTTCTGTTTTTTCTTAGCTCAAGCCGAAGGCTCAACTATAATCTTTGTGATGTATTCTGAAACTTTTCAATTTTCAACTTCTTCTAAGAACCACTAATTTGTTTTTATTTAAATTGTAAAAATGAAGGGACATATCCCCAAGGGGAGATAATCAAGAAAAGACAAAAATAGGGTTGGGTCATTAAAAAATCTTCTTCTCAAGAACCACTGGGCCAGTAAAGCTGAAACTTATGTGGAAGCAAGTGCAGATTCTAAATTGTTCAAATCATGACCCCCGGGAGAAGGGTGGGGCCACAATTTTTTTATATAGAAATATATAGGAAAAATCTTTGAAAATCTTCTTCTCAAGAACCACTGGGCTAGAAAAGCTGAAACTTATGTGGAAGCATCCTGGTATAGTGTAGATTCTAAATTGTTCACATCATGACCCCCGGGAGAAGGGCGGGGCCACAATGGGGAATCAAAGTTTTACATAGAAATATATAGGAAAAATCTTTGAAAATCTTCTTTTCAAGAACCACTGGGCCATAAAAGCTGAAACTTATGAATTCCTTAAGATTATATATGACCCCCAGCAATGGGGTATCAAAGTTTTATATAGAAATATATAAGAAAAATCTTTGAAAATCTTCTACTAAAGAACCACTGGGCCAGAAAATATGCAAAACTTATGTGGAAGCATCCTGGTATAATGTAGATTCTAAATTGTTCAAATAATGACCCCCGGGGGAAGGGTGGGGCCACAATGGGGAATCAAAGTTTTACATAGAAATATATAGGAAAAATCTTTGAAAATCTTCTTCTCAAGAACCACTGGGCCATTTTCATTCTGGGGTAGTGTAAATTCTAAATTGTAGGGATCATGACCCCTGGGGGAAGGGCGGGGCCATTATAGGGGAATCAAAGTTTTACATAGAAGTATATAGGAAAAATCTTTGAAAATCTTCTTCCATCCACAAATTTTCTATTTTTTCATGGAACATTTTTTTTTCTAAATTATGATCAATGGGGTTAAGTATAACAAATTTGGAAATATGTTTCTCAGGTGAGCGATGTGGCCCATGGGCCTCTTGTTTTTGATTGACCATTTAAGTTCAAATTTGGTATGTTGGTTGAACAGCTAAGTTTGTTTCTCTATGTTCTCGGGTTTGGAGCTGGGGTGGTGGGGTAGATTCCTTAACTTTAAATAAGAATGAATTGGCAAAGAGAGATAACTGCTGAAAATTTGCCCATTGTAAACTGTGAAAGCTGCAATGAGTCCCTTGGGATTAATTAGCTTTCCTCTTGAAGAAAATCCAAAGGATTATCTTTATCTGTCACATTGAGATTAATTACCACCTTTGTCTGCAAATGAAGTTTGTTTTTGAAGTTAAGTCAATTTGGAATGCTATGAACACTCTGTAAAAGACTAAAATGTGGATTTAAATATAAATGTTTTTACTTTATTTTTGTTAAAATACCCTACACAATGAGCTATGATTTCATTGAATTCTAAAAGCAAGAAATATATTGAAGAATATAATTTTTTTTATTTTAGTAATTTCTTTCTTTTTCTTTTTTTTTTTGTTTTTTGTTTTGCTCTATGTAAATTCAAGAATATAATTAATTTTAAAGGTAGTTGGATAATAACTTCATTCTGTCATTACTGAAAAAGTTCTTATTGTAAATTTAGAAGAAAAGGATGTGAGAGAAGTGCAATTAATCCTTTGGGATTAATTATCTAGCCTGCTGCCAAACATTTAGAAGGCCTATCTTTATCTGTCACTTTAAGATTAATGAAAACCTTTGTCTGCAACTGCTGTTTATTTTGAATTTAAAGTCAAGCCTTCATGATATTTGCATTCATTGAAGGCTGGCAATTTATATAACACAAGCTTCATTATTGTTTGAATATACATTCAATGTTGAGTTGTTCTTTACTGCCTTATGTAAATACAATGATATATTATTTACATGTACAGGTTTTGGGATATTCAGGAGGCATCTTAAAATTTTAAGAATACAGTTGCTGTTGCTTATTCTTCATATATTTTTATGCCCCGCCATGAATATGGCCGGGGCATATAGTGTTTGTCATGTCCGTCTTCTGTCCTTCTGTCCTTCCGTCTGTCTTTCCGTCACACTTTGCGTTTAGCTCTGTTCAAAGCTAAGTTTCAAAGAAACTATCCAAGATATTTTCATCAAATTTCATATGCTGATAGATATTCATGAGAGCTATGCAACTGCATCAACATTTTTTGACCTTGACCTCACTTTTC
Organism: Saccostrea cuccullata; assembly: GCF_032062105.1. NCBI lineage: Eukaryota > Metazoa > Mollusca > Bivalvia > Ostreida > Ostreidae > Saccostrea > Saccostrea cuccullata. Next base: position 152,439 of record NW_026922818.1, on the reverse strand, counting down.
TTAAATTAGTGTTTAGCTCAGTTTTAAACATACCATTCAAGATGGTGTTATCAAACTTCACATGTTGATACAAACTTGCACGAATGATGCATCTAGGGATGAACACTACCAGTTTACTTGCTTCAGATGCTGGATCTGACCTACATTTTCCAGATGAGTGACCAGGTTAAAGTTTTTTGAGCAGGTCCATTCCTAAGGAAATATAAGCCGTACTTGGACCAAACTTGCATGGATGATGCATCTAAGGATGGACACTACCAGACTTGCTTCGGATGCTGGATCTGACCTACATTTTCCAGATGAGTGACCAGGTTTAAAGTTTTTGGAGCAGGTCCATTTCCAAGGAACTATAAACCCTACCCAAATCAAACTTGCATGGATGATGCATCTAGGGTTGAACACTACCAGACTTGCTTCGGATGCTGGATCTGACCTTCATTTTCCAGATGAGTGACCAGGTTAAAGTTTTTGGAGCAGGTCCATTCCTAAGGAAATATAAGCCCTACTTGGAGCAAACTTGCATGGATGATGCCTCTAGAGATGGACACTACCAGACTTGCTTCGGATGCTGGATCTGACCTATATTTTCATTCCCAAGTAACTATAAGCCCTGCTTGAACCAAACTTGCATGGATGATGCATCTAGGGATGGACACTACCAGACTTGCTTTGGATGCTGGATCTGACCTATATTTTTTATCCCTACTAACTATAAACCCTACCTGAAACAAACTGATCAAATTTTATTCACATACAAACTTTCATGTTGCTTTACTAATATATCCTCAGTGGGGCATTCATGTCCTATGGACATATTTCTAGTTGTTTAAGTCAGTTTTAAAGAAACCATTTATAATTATATTTTCAACTTAATTTGCTGATACTTAATGATGAGAGCTTTTCAACTGAATCAACAGTTTTTGACCTTGGTATTTCCTTTGACCTTGACCTCACTTTAATGAAATTAGTGTCAAACTTCATATGCTGATACATACTAATGTAAGCAATTCAGCTGCATCACTGTTCAAGATATTCTGATGAAATTTTTTATCTCATACGTGTGGGTGATACAGGCCGTTGGATAAACTTGTGCTTTATCCACGGGTAGTTGCTTTATCAATAGCACTTCAGGTTTTGACATGATCCCTTGCTTCAAGATTTTATCAGCTCTTCTGAGCCAAAGGGTCAAAGAGCTAATGCCATTTGTGTGGTGTGCATAAACTTTTTAGAATATGGGCCATAACTCAAGAACCCCTTGGCCAATCAGTACCAAATTTGTCACAGGGTATCCTTGGCCTAAGGGCTACCATTTGTAGTAAAATAAGGGTTGGGACCCTTAAACAAGGGGAGATAATCAGGAAAACAAAACCAAAAGTACTGGTTGCTAAAAAATCTTCTTCTCCATAACCACCAGGCAGATTTTCACCAAACTTACAGTGGCTGCAATGGTATTGTTGACAAACCAATTGTGTAGAATCGTTCCTGTATCGTGCGTGATCGTTCTTGTAACGTGCGAGATCGTGCGCGTATCAGACTCAATCATTTGCGGTTTTAATCGTGCAAGATCGTGCGTTTAGAATCGTGTAAATTTCGTTTTGTGAGTTTTTATCGGCATGTTTTTTGTAATATAAGCAAATAAGCATTTATCTTCTTTTAATTTATTTATTTAAATACAAATAAAATGAATGAAGCGCAATTTACATATTAATTGAATGCAGAACAAACTAATTATTGCTCGTAAACAAGCAATATAGTAAGTCGTACAATATTAAGTTCTCGTCAAATAGCGCGATCAATATTGTGATAAACCGTACATAAAACTTACGTTTTTTAAAATCTGATTTTCATTCTTGTTTACTGCTAATTGTGGTAAAAATATTTTTAAAATCAATACATCAAATATAAATATTTTTTACAACAACATAAACATTTCTCAATTCTTACATGAATATTTAGTCGAAGAATATACATGTTCATGCACACGACATGATTTTTGGGGTTTTTGATTATCTGTGTTTATCTCTGGAGCTTACTTTTAATTATTTCTTAAATTTACGCAATAAAAAAAGCTAAATAAATGGCAAGTTCATTTTTAGAGAGACATTGAATCAATGGAAATATACGGATATAATTTGTAATTAAAGTCATTCCATGCTGCCATTTTTTTCAATCGTATCCCCCTTTCTGCATATCATCAAATCCAATTCAATCAAATTATACGGCCCACATACATGTACATCTTCTGATAGAACGAAAAAAAATCCGTTTTCTTAGATAGGAGAATTACTTAAATAATTATTTATAATCTAAAATATGAAGTCTTACATGTATTTAGTTACAGAAATATTCATTTCCGGGTTTTTTTAGTCCATGAAATAATATTGATAATTCTTTGAAGTCTTAAATTAGTATTAAATCGTATTTCGTTTTGAAAATATCGATTCCTAAATATTTTGAACTATTTTGAGTGAAGAATCGTGCATTTGCGTTAGCAATCATGTAAGATCGTGTAACGTGTAGAATCGTGTGCGTGAAGGATGGTTCGTGTAACAGGTTTAATCGTGCGTTAATCGTGCGGGATCGTTCGTGTTACGTGATCGTTCGTGTAAGTTGTCAACAATAACGTTGCAGCCACTGTACATACAAGAATCAGGATATGTCAAAGATTAAAATTTGCACGGGGAATTACCCTGGAGAAAAGGGCGTGGTCTCAAGGTCACTTCAAAATTGACCTAAATTTACAATTAATAAAAACGTGTATATTTTGCTTACTATAAGGACTAGGATCATCAATTCTTGTAAGTTGATGCATCTTACGACTTCACATCATGTTAACTGAAAAGTAGGTCACAGTGACCTACTTTTTAAATTTTGCGGGGATTTAATTTCAAATTGATTTGAAGGCATATTTTGGACACTTTAAGGCCTATGATCATCAAACTTTGTCAGTTGATGCATCTTGGGTCCTCAAACAACGTCAACTTAAAAGTAGGTCACCGTGACCTACTTTTTGAACTTTATGACTTATCCTTTTAAAAATATTAAATCCCATTATTTCAGACACTGGGAGGTTTAGAATCATCAAATCTTGTACTTTGATGCATCTTGGGACCTTAAAACATATTTATGAAAAAGTAGGTCACTGTGACCTACTTTTTGAATTTTGCCCGTCATATGTTTTCAAATCGTTAAAAATGCATATTTTGATTACCTTCAGACCTACGATCATCAAACTTGGTCAGTAAATGCTTCTTGGTCTCTGAAAAATGTCGACCAAAGTGTAGGTCACGATGACCTACTTTTGACATTTTATGGCTATATTTAAGTATCTTAGGTATTTATTGGCTTAGAATCATCAAACTTTGTGAGTCCACGCATATTTGGTTTTCGGAGAGTGACGACCTAAAAGTAGGTCACTGTGACCTACTTTTGACATTTTTATGGCTTTATTTAAGTATCTCCAGTACTTATTGGCTTAGAATCATCAAACTTTGTGAGTTGATGCATCATGGGTTTTCAGAGAGTGACGACCATAAAGTAGGTCATGGTGACCTACTTTTGACATTTTGTGACTATAATTAAGTATCTCTGGTACATATTGACCTAAAATCATCAAACTTTGTCATTTAATGCATCTTGGGTTTTCGGAGAACGTCGACCAAAAAGTAGGTCGCAGTGACCTATTTTTGACATTTTATGGCTATATTTAAGTATCTCAGGCACTTATTGGCTAAGAATCATCAAACTTTGTCAATTTAGGCATCTTGGATTTTCGGAGAATGTCGACCAAAAAATAGGTCACAGTGACCTACTTTTGAATATCTCAGGTACATATAAGCTTAGAATCATCAAACTTTGTCAGTTTAGGCACCTTGGGTTTTCGGAGAACGTTGACCAAAAAGTAGGTCACTGTGACCTACTTTTGACATTTTATGTTTAATTACCGTATAACTGGTTTTTAATGCGGGTGCAAATTTTTGCGATCTGATCCTGAAATAGGTATATTTATTTTTTGCGATTTAAATTTTTGCGATTTCACTTTGACAATAAAGTCTATTTTTATTGAATTTTATTACTAGACATTTAAACAATAAAGTCTATTTTTATTTTTTATTGAACAAACCAAAGCAATTTAAAATACAGGTGACTCTCGATGGCTTGAACTCCGATCTCTAGAAGTGAACCTCCGGTCCTGTATTTTTCCCTCTATATAACTAAGCAAATTTACTCCTGATCTCTCGAACTTCTATCTCTCGAAATTCTCTATCTCTCGAACAAAAACCTGGGTCCCGTTACACATATTTCATTGAATTTTACTCTCTATCTCTCAAAGTTTTGATTGCGCTTGTATACACGCCAATCAAGCGTAAAATAGATGCAGTCTGAACTTACCTCAGGAAACAGTGAAGGCCTTGGGCTGTTAATTGGGTGTTTACACAGATGACACTACACCTGTGGGTCGTCCGTGTGTTGTTATAATTATTGGGTTATTATTTACAGGGTAAATTAGAAACAAAGTCAATTATTTTGAATTGAAACCGAGACGATAATTCTTTGAAATTAATTTATAGAAGTTCGTTTCAGTAAGTTCCCATAAACTATGAACTTTCGTTAATATGATTATAAAGAGTTTATATTATCCCAGTATGGGAAATATTACAGAAGAAATTCTTTTCTCGGGGACAGAATACCGATTAAGAAAAATCTGGTAAACACTGGTGAAGGACCCGATCAAGCCGCGGAATAGCGAAACCGACAATTGCTCTTCTGGTTTCATGTAAATAAATCATGAAATACAATGTAGGAACAAATAAATATTGAATCTTTAGGAATTCGTTTTATTTATTCGAAAAACAATCTTTGTTGATATCAAGTAAATTACCTGTAAAATACGATTGAAAACGTGCAATGGCATTATTTATAAATATACTTCCGGTATCTGTAAAAGTAGAACTTCGATGATCGCAACTGAAATTCCGGATTTTATTTACGTATTTTTCCGATTGAATTTTTTGTGATTAAGACTTGATCGCAGAATTTCGCAAAAAATAGCACCCCGTAGAAAAATCCAGTTATACAGTATATCTGGTACTTATTGGCTCGGAAGTATCAAACTTTGTCAGTTGATGCATCTTAGGGTTTCATTGAATGTCCAACAAGAAGTAGGTCACGGTGACCTAATTCTGAATATCTCAGGTACTTATTGGCTTAGAATCATCAAATTTTGTCAATTTAGGCATTATGGGTTTTTGAATAACGTCAACCAAAAAGTAGGTCACCATGACCCACTTTTGACATTTGATGGCTATATTTAATTATCTCTGGTACTGATTGGCTTAGAATCGTCAAACTTAGTCAGATGATTCATCTTGGGTTTTCAGAGAATGTTGACCAAAAAGTAGGTCATGGTGACCTACTTTTGAATATCTCAGGTACTTATTTAATTAGAATCATCAGTCTTTGTCAATTAATGTATCTTGAGTCCTCAGAAAATTTCAATCAAAGGGTAGGTCACTGTGACCTACTTATGGTTTTTATAATTATATTATAATATCTTCAGTCTTAACTGGCTAAATATTATCAAACTTTGTAAGTTGATGCATTTTGGGTCTTATGATTCTAATAGAGTTGGAGGCTTCTAATAGAAGTGATAGATTGTACAATTTCAGAAGAGCGATTAAAGGCCCTTTGGCCTCTTGTTTTATTGAAACTTTTATTTGTGAAAATTATTGCCCTTATAAAATGAATGATAAAGGGCAATAATATTGTTAAAAGCAAGAAAAAGACTCGTATATGTCAAAGAAATGTCTTATTTTATCAAGGAACCTGTATTGGCTACTTGAAGACAGATGTTACCCCCCCGCCACTTTAAATCGTTTTGAGTAGCAGTTAGGTTGTTGTTATAAGATTCCTTTAACATCTTCAAAACGCTTTCTTATATTATGCTACGTATGCCTACCTAGTACATGTAATGTAGGTGTAACTTACCATTGATCAACGATGAATTTACAAGTAGGCCTAGCCTTGCATAGCACGTTTTGTACTGCCACCGTACAAAGAGTTAATTTTCATGCTCCCATGGTCCTTACAACTTTCAGTCAGAAGTTATTTTGATGTATTAGAAGATTCAGCAATTGTCACATAATGTTTTCAAAGACCCAGATAGCAAAAATTTTAACTTTTGAACATGATCTACTTTCTTTCGAGGTATGTCAACATCAACGGTGCTACCTCATCAAGCTATGCGTCATTAATTTGAATTTGGCAATCATTCCTGTAGTTTTGCAGGGGAAGTCTCAAAGTTTTGTTAAAATGAAAGTTGTATGAGATAAATAGAACATCTATAATTGTCCAACTCGTTGAAATAGTGATAAATAGAACATCTATAATTGTTCAACTCGTTGAAATGGTGTATATTCGCTCGGCAAGCCTCGCGAATATATATACACCATTTCAACTCGTTGGATAAAGCCAATATCAAATCACACAATATAGATATCCTCTATATACACATACAAATTTTCATGTTGCTTTACTAATAATTATCCTCGGCGGGGCATTCATGTCTTATGGACATAATACTTGTTGAATCATTCCATAAGCTGCACCCTTATAATTCTACCCCTTGGTGGGGCCCTTGCTGACTGGTCAGTTGTCTAGTTTCAATTTAAGATATGCAATTAGAGGTACAAATCGTTAGGAATTCTATTGCTGCGTCATTGCTATATTTAACTCCAGTCTATGTTGTCACGTAGGACATGACCATAATTGTTTATATAACAATTATCACCTCAACACCTGCATTATTAAGACACTATATGTCAGTTGGAAGCACATATATAACATATTTGTAAAAACAGTTAATTACATTCATTACAAGAAAATTACTGTGATAGATAAGGAGCAGATCAATAGAGTAAAATTACATCTGATGGTCGTTTTAGATCATGATAAAGATCTGTATATAATAAATGTTGGAGAAACTAGAGCCGAGCTCGTTGCAAAGCAACGAATAGGTCTTCCGTTGGAGCTACAGATAGGAAGACGTAACCTTGAGTCTAGGTCAAGCCACATTCTAAAGTTATACAAGTAAGCAATCTAAAGGCTTGTAAAGAAAGCAAATTACAATGTTTCGCCAGGAAAAAGACTGTAAAGGAATTTATGTGACCTTGAACTTTCTAAATGACCTTGCGTCAAGCAATGACAAACTCTGTTATAAAAATTTGATATGTGTATTACCGACTGGAAAAGTTCACACATTTTTTAGATATTCTTTTAGTATATGAATCCAGCCAAAGCATCTTATCTTTATTGACCTTGAACTTGAGTCAAGGTCATGTCCCACCCTGCATTATACATGTATCAGCAATGTTTCACAGGTACAAATACTGTAGCGAATTTACAGTTTCTCTGTCAGTAACCTTGACTCGTCCGAATGACTGGACATGTTCAGCCTTATTTTTTCTGAGCATGTATCGAATCGGAAGAATTTATTAGGTTCAACACTATGATTTTCCTAATGATTTAACTAGAAATATATCTATAGCTAGGACATGAATGCCGCGCCAAGTGTATATTAGTAAATAATGCAACATTAAAATCTGTATTAGTATATGACGTTTGTTGAGAATATCTTGAATAGTTTCTTAAAAATTGAAATCTTAAAAGATGGATATAGATTATAAAATCCCCTACAAATAATGCATAAGCTTACATAAAAATATCTCAAATGGTTTCTTTAATACTAAGCAAAATGCAAATTAAAGACAAGTGAGGTAAAGGTCACAGGAAAGTGCAAGGACAAAATGTATCAGCATACTAAAGTTTGATAAAATGTCTTGAATGAATTCTTCAAATCTGAGCACCGTGGCACAATGGTTAGAGCATCTGTTCTACACTAAGGTTTGGATAGCTCTCAAAAGTGTGTATAGCATATGAAGTTGAGTAGAAATATAAATGCTTTCTTCAAAACTGAGCTAAATACTAACTTAAGTAGAGTGAGATCAAGGTTACAGGAGAGGTCAAAGTAAAAAAAAAAATACTGATGTAGTTGAACAGCTTACATCAGTTTGTATCACCATAAGAAGTTTGAATACTAGTACTCAGTCTTGAATGGTTTGTTTCTAACTGAGTTAAACACTAACCTGAGAAAAGTTAGGTTAAGGTCAAAGGAAAGGTAAAACCAAGATGTGTTTGTGAAACACTATGCGCGCGGCGGCAACACAGTTCGAAAAAGCTATTTTTAGCATATAGATTACAGTCAAGGTCACAAGGTCATTGACCTTGGTGTCGTTTGAAAGCACTTAATTAGTGAAGTATGCATACCAAATATAAAGTATCTTCCTCCAATGGTTTAAACGTTATAGCGAAAGTTCGAAAAATCTATTTTTAGCATATAGGTCACAGTTAAGGTCACAAGGTCATTGTCCTTGGTGTCAATTGAAAGTGCTTAATTAGTGGTCTAAGCATACCAAATATGAAGTCTCTATCTCTCAGGGTTCAAAAGTTATGGTGAAGGTTAAAGTTGACAACAGACAGACAAACAGGTAAACAGACAGACAAACAGACAGACAGGACAAAAGCAATATGCGCCCCGAAAAAAAATTCAGGCGCATAAAAATGTTGATGCAGTTACATACGTGTAGTCTAGTACGTATCGGCACATATCAGTACATATCGGCACATGAAGTTTGATTATACTATCCTGAATGGTTTCTTTAGACAAATTAAAAAAAAAAAGTGAGACCAAGTTCAAAAGAAAGGTCAAAGTCAAAATATGTTGATGCAGGAAAATAGCTCTCATCAATGTTTATCAGCATAGGAAGTTTTATATAAAAAATTTAATAGTTTCTTTTGAAATTGAACTTTGAACTGAGCTAAACGCAAAGCGACCAGACGGAGGGACAGACGGAAAGATGGAAAACAGACTATGTATGCCCGGCCATTTTTATGGGGGAGCATCAAAAGTTCATTGAGAATATTTTATGTGAAGTTTGGAGACTTGTGAAACGATGCCTGGAGACCGATCCTATGGATGAGACTGGACTGGTGCTGGCATTAATAGTACCCATAGCACCTGATTCCATCTCTCCTGATTTGTATTATTTGAATGGTCTTTTTACATGTAGCTTGAATATTGATCACTTTCTCCATATTTTATCCCTCGTTGCTCAAAGCCGTAAGTACCATGTACATTGTACATGTATAAATTTCTCTGCCCTTCACCTTTTTTTTTAATCCTAGTAAACTTACAATTCCACCTATTTTGTTAACATAAAATTGCTGGATATATATATTGTCCAAAATTCAGAATGAAAAAATAAATGTTAGAAATGATATTATTCATTGTCGAAAATGCAATACAAAATTCCGAAAATAAAATATATCAAAAACTGGAACCTCTCCCCAACCCAAGAAACTTAATTAAATAGTATACACTTCGTCGATCAATTGACCACTCCAGTGAACATAGAAATAATTACATTCTTTTTTAGGTTTTAGAAGTAAAATAAAAGACATTAAAAAAATAAGAAAATAGGAAAGTTAAGTCACAGATATTAATCGTTGTAGACCTTGTTTTTCATTCATTTGACCACTCTCGTAAAAAAAAAATGTCGTATATGATTATATAAAAAATAGGTTGTGACTTTCTCTTGGAATTCAAGACCAGCCCCAACCTACATGTACACATACCTAAATAAATCAACCGATTGACATTCTCGGCTCATCAGATTAACAATGACTGACCAGAAGGAGGTTAATATTACTGTTATTATAATAACCCAATATCAGAGCGAACCGATAATTTAAGTACATCAATAAGTAAGAAAAGAATTTAATATATATTTTATTGTAGAGATAATTATTAAGAGACAGTAATGAATTTTTCTAATTTTTTAAAAATCGTATTCTGAAAGCTCGGGATGCATATATTTTGGCCGCTTTTGTATGTAAAAATGCATACATGTATATAATTAAACGTACATGTACAAGCATATTCCCGTAAAATCGTGCAATTGAAATATTCTTTTCGGTTTTTCCCGAGAGTTGGAAACGTCACTTACACTAGTCTTAAAATTACGCCGCGGTATCATGAATGTTTCATGCAGGCATAAAACTTGAAATTAATAAATGCATAAGCGGTTACGATTGATTAAAACAAGCATGGTATAGAGTAAAATAAAATAATATGAAAGAGTCGACATGATTTCAAAGCCTATTTCCATTTATAACTATTGGAGTACACGATGCATTTTAACACCGACATGCCTGCGGCTCTCTGCGGCCACGCACGTGTGAACGAGGAATCGGGTGCAAAACTTTTAGACACAAGGCGACAGAGGTGGATGTAAACTGTAATGATATTACCCAGGGCATTCTGGCATCGCACTTTTAAAAAAATGCATAAAACAAATTCTAGGTACACATTAGTAAATGCTTTGATTAAAATAAAATTTGACGGACATTAATTTATTTTAGTTATCTGAAGACAACGTAATCTTCAGAGAATGAGGCATTATATATATTTTCTTTTTTTCATACCGCAGATTTCCTTTCTTTTGATTTACCGTTTACACAAGCCTATGTTTTAACAGCTGTTCATAAATGCTGTCAATTGATATATGATAAGAGAAAACGATACATCTCTCGGTAATTTATTTTTTATTGGGAAAAAATAGGTCAAAATATATAGATTGACACCTTAGTATTTACCTGTGTAATTATGATGTTACAAACCGTGACGATGACTGGCCAGGATGACAGGATGGGCTACCCGTTATAAAAACAACTCATAATCAACTCAGCGGACCTATAATTAGTTCACTTTAATGTCTGTATTTCAAACGCAGATTAGACTCTATATGCGTATATTTGGGCACTCTTGCATATGCAGTATACTTTAGTTATAAAACGTGCATGTTCTGTACTTGCATGCACGTACATTATATGTCTCCGTAAAACCTTAATTAAGCATTACGAGAGCTGATAAGAAAAATAACGGAAACCTGCTCGCAAAAAATTAACAAGTTTAATAGAAAATAATAAGTTACGCATCTGTGTCTCGATCTACATACTTTGGAGGCGAGTGTGAATGTGGGATTTTGTATTGAAACTCTTGATATTTGTATATTTGGGACGTATACAGGGCGTCGACAAAAGAACGTATATTGACTTACATACATGCACATTTAAGATACAAAAAAATCTATCACTAGTAGAAATTGATCAAAGTAGCATATTTTCGATGGTATTTGAAGTAAAACAGATCATGACCTCGATATCTAGAAAAACATTTGCTATATATAAAAAAAATTAATATATGCAACTTTCATTTAATTCAGCTAATAAATTATTGAATGAAATGCACTAGCGACATAATCAGTCAAAGATACTATGAAATAATCTGAAGGATTCAACATAATTATCCAAAATTAATTTAACCATTTTGTGGTTTCTTTTGTCATGTTTGTGTATGACTGTGGGTCGCTGGATCACACGCCGATTGATTCCCGGTGACCGACTTGCCCCGCGTTATCGAGGGAGGCGCGTTATATAATTGTAAACAAACAAGGTGAATGTAAAAGGCGTGCACTTAATGGCTGTGAATAGTATATGCTTTATAATGTTTTATTTTCTCACTATATTGTTTGTTTTTATATGATAAGAAGAAAAGATTATCTTTTCTTCCCTTTTTAGTAGACTTGGTTTATACGATTTAAAAAAAATGAAATAAAAGGGAAAGTTGTCTGTGAATAATCATGATAATTTTGGGGGAAACACAAAACACTTCAAGAACCTTATTCTAAAAAATATTAGCATCCAATGTAGCCATGTTTATTATTTATAGTAAGTTTGATTTGGTTACACGCATGAGGAGCTCGCGTTTACGTGCTCAGTGAAAAGAATTACCTGTACATATATGGGTCATGCATCTAGCTCATTTAAAACAAGACTCGAACAAAAAAAGAATTTCATGAGATCAATAAGTTGTTAAACACAACTTTATAATCGATAGTCATTTCGAAATATTTACCGTTTTTGAGTTATAAAGCAAAAACTTTCAAGGGCCCTAGATCCCTAATTTTAGGGGCCAGCCCCTTTTAAATGATATTAAATGAAAGCTCTTGCAATTATGCACAACTTTTATTCAATATGTCTTAACAAAATATTTTTAGTTTTGAAGATAAAAAGGAAAATATGTTTTAATTTTCGCTCTTTTAGGCGTTCTAATTTTTGACCCCTATATAGCGCCATTTTGCTTACAGAAATCAAAAAACAAAAACCGATGTGCACAACTTCAATCCTTCTGTTATCTAAAACCAGTAAAATTTCTGCTCCAGCTTTTGTAGTTTCTGAGCCTTTATCTGGAAATGAAAGCCTATAATTTTTCGTTTAAAGGGAAATAACTCATAAGCGGAAGTAAATTTTTGAAATGTTAGATAGCATTCTGATAGAGTTTATTACCGTCTATAATGTCTGAAAATTTGAGCAAAATCCGTTGAGAAATGAGTGAGATATGAGGCCTCAAAGTTGGCGTCTAGGAAGAAAAAAAAAAGAATAATAAGAATAATCTTAATCATCAGAATCAGTAGAAGGTCTTCCGTTGGAAACGGAAGACCTTAATTATAAGAAAGGGACAATCGATGGATACCAAGAACTGTTTAATTACTATAAGCCAAATTGTTGACACTAATATCGCTTGGGTATGACCCAGTTTTGTTTACGTACATACTGATACGTGCTTGGTCTGCATTGATACAGGTAAGCATAACTTCATAAAACGCTTGCCTTGGAATTAATTCAAAAGAAAATAATCAAGTATTATTTCTGGTTAGATAATTATTAAAAAGATTAAATTTAAATGTTCAAACATGCACACAAAATACATAAAGTAAAAAAAAAAGACGTGCTACTTTCGTTTGAGATTCATAATTTTTTTCATTATTTTAATTATTTTAAGTTACTGGACTAGAAAAAGTAAAGTCACATACAATTAATGCATTTCTGGGATGCGCTTTTTACATAGGACCTGTGTTTTTAGCTCACCTGAGCCGAAGGCTCAAGTGAGCTTTTCTGATCACAATTTGTCCGTTGTCTGTCGTCGTTGTCGTCGTTGTCGTCGGCGTCGTTGTTGTAAACTTTTCACATTTTTATCTTCTTCTGAAGAACCACTGGGCCAATTTCAACCAAACTTGCCACAAAGTATCCTTAGGTGAAGGGGATTCAGATTTGTTCAAATGAAGGGTCATGCCCTCTTTCAAGTGGAGATAATTAGGAATTAGTGAAAAATTAATGTTGTATTTTTAAAATCTGCTTCTCAAGAACCACTGTGTCAGGAAAGATGAAACTTATGGGGAAACATCCTTAGGTAGTGTAGATTCAAGTTTGTTCAAATCTTGACCCCCGGGGGTAAGGCGGGGCCAAAATGGCCGACCAAAGTTTTACATAGAAATATATAGGAAATTTCTTTAAAAATCTTCTCCTTAAGAACAACAAAGCCATTATTGATCATATTTATATGGAAGCATCCTCAGGTAGTGTAGATTCAAATTTATTCAAATCATGACCCCCTAGGGGTAGGGCTGGGTCAAAATGGCCGACCAAAAATTTTACATAGAAATATATAGGAAAATTCTTTAAAAATCTTCTCCTCGAGAATAGCAAAGCCATAATTGATCATATTTATATGGAAGCATCCTCAGGTAGTGTAGATTCAAGTTTGTTCAAATCATGACCCCCAGGGGTAGGGCGGGGCCAAAATGGCCGACCAAATATTACATAGAAATATATAGGGAAATTCTTTAAAAATCTTCTTCTCAAAGAATAGCAAAGCCATAATTGATCATATTTATATGGAAGCATCCTCAGGTAGTGTAGATTCAAGTTTGTTCAAATCATGACCCCCAGGGGTAGGGCGGAGCCAAAATGGCCGACCAAAGTTTTACATAGAAATGTATAGGAAAATTCTTTTAAATTCTTCTTCTCAAGAATAGCAAAGCCATGATTGGTCATGGAACTACTTTTGGATTTAAGCTTTTCAAGTATAAACCAATTCCGCTTTTTCCTAGCCACAGTGCTCAGGTGAGCGATGTGGCCCATGGGCCTCTTGTTTTCAGGATTTTCACCCCAACTTTGGGGTGTGCGTCCTTTACACCATTGCGCCCAATACACGCGATATTACGGTACCCTGGACAATTTAATTTAACTGAAGACTTTTGAATTTTGAGTGGCAGGTACGTGTTAATAATATACAATTATGGACTGTTAAGAAGGGAGGCATCATCAATTACCAGGTCTGAGTAGGGTTGTTACCCGAGGACACTTTCGCCCAAGGGTGACAACCTTACTCAGACCTGATAATTGGAGATGTCTCCCTTCTAAACAGTCCATAAGAGTTTTATTATCCTGAAGAATCTAAATTATCAGTTAAATAGAGTAGAAAATAATAATCAAACCTCCTACTCTGCTCTGTTTCCATACTTTCAAAATGTCATCGTTAGAGTTTATACTAGTAATTGTTTACTGATTCCGCATATTTAGCAATTGTTCATGTATAATTATAAATCAAAGTTATTTTACTTAAAACACTGCATTTTCATTCAAAGGGTGACAACACAGTTGTAACCATCATGCTTCCTTACGCTATTTCATTGTCATCTGAATGGTGACAACAGTTGTCACCCTGCGCATGAGGGAGACATCACAAATTGTCTCACCTCAAGTGACATGCTCTAAACCAATCAGATTGACTGTATAATTCTGAAGTATAATAATTAATATTTAGACATGTTTATGAGCTCATATCACTAATTTTGGAAACTGTATGATATTCAGTTACCAAACAAACTTATATTTGAATACAGTGGCTTCCACTTAATCGGATAGCAGTTAAACGAATATTTTGGCTATTTCAATATAATATCGGAGCACAAAACCATTTCTTATATATTTATTAATAATTTCACCTGATATTCTGATAAGAAAATATCAGAATTTCGTTTTATCTGAAACAAAAATTTGACTATCGTAGTATATTTTGATAATTATGACCTTGTTCACACCTGTAACTTCCCTAGTGAAGCCTTTGTTTACACTGTCTGACACCTTGAGTACGATAATGAGGGGATTAGTTACGGCTGAAGTCACCTTACCTGTGTTAATAATTGGCACAATAGATTGATATGTTTTGATACAGTTATGATGATCAGCTTGGGTTTAAATTACTTTTCAGTGATGTACTCGATAATTATGATAATTGTATGCAATTTTTTCCAAAGTTAGATTTTAATTCTTGAACGTATAAGCTTGTGTATGACAATTTGCTGGGATATTGAAATGCATCATAGTTCAGGACTATTGACTTGAGAATTGTCACAAACAGTATGAAATACATAACCATATTAAAGAAACAAATAAAACAAAACTATTAATTATTTTCGTTTAATATTACGGTACCATTTATCCGGGGAAAAATAAATTACGGAATAAAGTCAGGCATTTAGTCTACTTCCGTTTCCAAAATGGCGGCCATCGAAGAAGGAATGTAAACATGTGCTTATTAAAGATGGCAATAACTATTAAAAAACAATTTTTATAAGTCATTTTATTAGAAAAATGTTATCACATTAAATTAATAACTAAGTTAAATAACATTTTAATTTAGGAGAATCGCCAGGTAAAGTAATCAAACGAAACGAAAGTGCAAGTTTGAAATTTGCTACGATGTATTATCAATACATGTATCTCTATACATCTTTGTTTGGACTTGAAATGGAGCAATCGGCTATTCGAATATTTGACTATACAGATAAGAGAAGGATGACAAATTTACTATTGGATTAAGCGGGATCCACTGTATTATGAAAATACATCAGGATTGGGATCCCACAACGGATCGTGAAGAATGACAATTAATGTAAAGACTTGAAACGTATTTATTTAACACTTGTAAAATGATAAATAATTATTATTAATGATTTCAACTTTATTATTCATTTGAGGGTTAGGAATCATATTTTTTTATTGACAGACTCTATCACAGTCTTGTACTATTTGTGGATGTTTTTCAAGTTGTGCATTTATGAACTATCATTGGGTTAAACTGATATTGTCCTACGGACAGGGTTTAACTGAGACACAGATTATTGTAATGAAGGGTTGGGAATCATATTATTATTTTGATTGACAAACTCTATCACAGTCTTATACTATGTGTGGATGTTTAGTGCATTTATGAACTATCATGCTAGATTTTTTTTTTGCATGAAATACTATTTATGCTAGTAGCATATAAATGGCTGACTAGTGACTACTCTTAGATTTATAGTTACATCTTTAAAGAAACTAAAAGCAGGTGATACATGCATACCTAAGAACACTCTAGTTTTAATTTAATCAGTTATTAATCTTGCTTTATGCATTTAAAGTAATCCTATACTTGCACTACATCTTTCACTAGTTACAGAGATGAAAATGTTCCCCAAAACCTTCCTAAAATAAATTTTAATCAATATTTTTGTAAAGCATCATCTGAGTTAAAATTTCAGTAATCACTATTTTTCAATAGTTTTCAAGGGCTGTTCAGAAATTATTGAGACATCATGTCTATTATTTTTTACTGAACACCTTGTGTTAAAAATTGGAACATTTATTTGATAAACTCTGAAAAAATTGATAAAAGCAAGAAATATTTTACTTATTCTTTTCAGTGATATATATAAATGTCAATAACATGTCAGTGTTAGGGGTACCCAGCCAGGGACTTATCAGTACTTCCCCATTCCCACTTGAATATGAGTTCAGGAATTTTTTTAATACAATGTTCCCTGCAATGAATGTGGCTGGGGTATATAGAGTTTGTCATGTCTGTGTTACATCTTTCCATCCTAAACTTTCCCTTTGTCATCCCAACTGTCATTCTGTCATGCTTTGCATTTAGCTCAGGATGAAAGAAACTATTGACTTTTTTTTAACCTCACCTGAGGCAATAAGGCATTGTTCAAATTATACTTCCCTGTCATTTGGTGGGGTCACAATGGAGGATTGAAGTTTTACAAAGGAAAACATAGGAAAATTCTCCTTCTCATGAGCAGCAAAGCCATGATTATTGATTAATAGTTATATTCCTATGGAAGCATCCTAAGATAGTGTAGATTCAAATCATGACCCTCGTGGGTATGATTGGGCCACATTCGTGGGCAAGCAAATTTTTACATAGGAATACACAGGAAAATCTTTGAAAATCTCAAGAACAACAAAGTCATGGTTGGTTAGATATCTATATGTAAGCATTCCAGAGTTGAATAGATTCATTAGGGCCCCGCCAGGATTTGCGGGTGCCCTACAGTAATCACTCTGTCTCTCCGTCTGTCTGTCTAGCTGTCTGTCTGTCCATCTGTCATTCTTCCGTCCACAAATTTTCTGTTTTTTTCTAATAACTTTTTTTATGGTTGCCCAATTAAGTTCAAATTTGGTATGGTAGTTCAATAGGCAGAAAGACATATTTGATGCTAAGTTTGGTTCTCTCTGTCTTCTGGTTTGGAGCTGGGGTGGTGGGGTAGATTCCTTAACTATGCATAAGAATGAATGGGAAAAGAGAGATAACTCCTGAGAATGTTCCCATTGTAAACTATGAAGGCTGTGCAGTTTGTCCTTTGGGATTAATTAACCACTTGAAGAAAATCCTTAGCATTATCTTTATCTGTCACATTGAGATTAATTACTATACTGCCTCTGTCTGCAAATGAAGTTTGTTTTGAAGTTAATGTCCATTTTGAATGATGTGTACATTCTCTGAAATAATGGATTTTAATAATGTTCATACTTTATTTTGGTTATGATTTTATTGAATTCTAAAAACAAGATATAAATTAAGATATCCTTTTTTATTATTATCATTTAATTTTTCTTTATTACTTATTTATGTTTTTTTTTTTTTTTTTTTTTTTTTGCTGCCTCAATGTTGTTAATTTTAACAGGTAATGAGATAATAACCCCATTCTGTCATTGCTGAAAAAAGTTTTTATTGTAAATTTAGAAGAAAAGGACAAAGAGCAGTACAATTAATCCCCTGGGATTAATTATCTAGCTTGCTGCAGAAAATTTAGAGGCTTATCTTTATCTGTCACATGAATATTAATGAACACCTTTGTCTGCAACTGATGTTCGTTTTGAAGTTGAGGTCAACCGTGGGTGATATTTGCATTCAGTGAAAGCTTGCATTTTAGAAAACACCTGCTTAAATCTTTTTTAAATACACATTTAATTGAGTTTTTATATAGACATGAGATTTTCCCTGTTTTATGTAAATACAAGGTTACTATTTACAGGTTTTTGGACATTCAGGAATTCTCTTGAAATTTTAAAAATACAGTAGTTGCTGATATTCTTCATATATTTTAAAAAAATGTAATCAAAGTAAAATCCTCCTTCCATGAGCTGCACCCTTATATTCATACCCCTCATCGGGGCCCTTGCTGACTGGTCAGTTTTCTAGTTTTTATGGCATCGAGGTCTAGAGCTTGAAATTCATCTAGCTGGCATCCGATTGAAATCTCTACCAAAATTTACATGACCGAATGTGTCAGTTGATGCATCTGCAAAAGAAAATAACAACAGCAATACATCAGTTTCTTTGAAAATGTTCACAATTAATGAAATCTTGAAATTTTAATTGCATCAATTTTAAATAAAATTAATTCTTTTACAAAACAAAGATACTTTGCTTATTTCTGTCAAGAAAAACATGATAAATGTTGCGGATCAATTTTTAAAGAACGGATGCATCGAATGACATGTCAATAACAATTCGGAAGGATAGCAATGCAACAGAAACAATCCAATAGGCTGTAACATAATCAAAGCATAAATAAGAATACTAGAAGATTGAAAAGATTGAATCTTGGTTATAATCTCAACATTACCTTTCCAATCTTAAAACCAATTATTTAAACATTTTATCATAAAAGCTGGAGTTATTACTGTGTTTCGCCATTTCCTCCAATTTGCAATACCACGCCTGATCATAATTCGATTGAAGCCATGGAGCAGAGTCATAGTTGTAGTTTAGATGCATGAAAACAATGCTTAGACATTGACAATTGAGAATAATATTGTAAAAAAAAATCTTTAAATCCTTCATAGTTCTTCAACGAACTGAAAAGAGTGATTGTTTGACAGTGTCTAGTCAATTTGAACCCTGCTTTATTCGGACCTTGGCGTATGACCTGAAGATGTAATTGTGACATTTGTTAAAAACTACAATTTTTAGCTCACCTGAGCGGAAGTAAACTTTTCAAATATTGAGCTGATTTGTGTTTTTTAACTAGCCCATCTGCTCAGGTGAGCAATGTGGCCCATGGAGCCACTTTGTTTATTAGTGACCTGAGTCACTTAGTTGACTTATTGTTATATCAAATTCAAAAAGATCTTAAGAAATTATTTTTCATGTTCGATGCCATTGAAACCTTTCAGGCTTTTGATTTTTTTTCAAATCATGTCCCCATGGGAAGTTTGGGGCCTGCAGTGGTGTAGCTAGCAAAATATTTACTGTATTAAAGAAGGCAAGGGGTCTGGGAGCCACCTTGAAGCCCCCACTGGGTCCTGGGCCCAGGGGGCGAAGGCCCCGGAAGCTCATGGATTTTTAGTGTTTTATACATCAGAAATTTACCTTAAAAAAGTTATTTTTTTTTACAATACATAAGAAAAATCATTGAAATTCTTCACAAGAACAAAGAGCATCTTTCTGATTTCAATTTCAAAAGCATCAAAAAAGGTACATGTAATGTAGAATTAAATTTGTTCAAATCATGACCAACCAGCAGAACAGAGGAGCCATTAAAGTGGGTTTTTAAATTTGTTCAAATCATGACCAACCAGCAGAACAGAGGAGCCATTAAAGTGGGTCCTAGTTATACAAAGGAATATAAAGGTTATATCAAAATAAAATTTCATCTTATAAACAGCAAAACCTTTATGTATCAAAGTAATTTAAAAGCATCAGTAGGAAGTATAGATTTACTGTGAAATCACAAATTTTCGTGGGGTTTAATTTTCGTTGTTTTCGAGGCATGAAGAGACCCATGAATCCATGTCCACCATGAAATATAAAATGTTACATACATAACTATTCAACAATTCTTCATCCACGAATTGAAATCCTCACGAACTCAAACCACGAAAATTTAACCCCACGAAAATATGTGTTTTTACAGAAAGTTTGTTCAAATACCACTCCCCCCTGAACCCACTTTTATATTTAAAACTTTTTAATACTAAACTGATTTTTACTTTTACCTAGCCAGTGCTCAGGTGAGCGATGTGGCCCCTGGGCCTCTTGTTGTATTTTACTCAGGTGACTGTTGAACTTTGGCCTCAACAGCTATATTTGCTTTTTTTCAGGTAAATCTGCTTCCGGATTTAAATTGAGGAAGAAAAAGAAGAGTAGGTGGGGTCCTCAGGATGATCAGCAGTCAATCCATCCTGTGGGAATACCCTTCTCACAGGGTGTTGGCACAAATGGTAAGTTGAGAGGTTGCAACTTTGATTTCAGAATTTTTTTTCTTGCAAAATTGTAAATAACTATAGCAATGACAGAAAAAATAAAGTTAAAAAACTTCTGTTGTTCATATTTGCAATGGAAGATCTATTAATAAGCTTTGATTGAATCAAAATTACATTATTAATTAGCTTTGATTGAATCAAAATTACATTATTACGGTACTGTACAATAACGATTTCTTATATAAAACTGTATATTGCATTGTATTATACAGAAGTCTTTCTTCTGCTTTATTTTAGTCTAATTGATCATAAAGGTTTGCTACATACAAATTTACCATAATAACACATTTTTTTAACAGCAAAATAAAATTTTACAAAATGCCTCTCATATTGCTATAACATCAAGGCAAGGCAAAAATAAATTTAATGAATAGATGCCTGTTGTGTACCAATTTGCTACCTATACTTGTACAAGTGGTTCCAAACTTGCATACTTTAAGTATACTTTTTTGTGCCTATTTTTACCCAAGATAGGTATGCCTAATCTGTACCTTATTTTGGTATGGGTATAGCTGCAGAACTGTAGCTCTCCGAAAAAGTATTTTGACAGACTGGAGAGCTACAGTGCCACCCATTGAAAAAACTGTATATTTATTGCGCACAAAAAAGTGCGCTGTTTATCGATTTATTTCTCAATGTTTTTAAATCTATCATCTCAAAATATTACTAACCGTGTGTTCCTAACATATTTTTTCACTGTTTCCACAACAAAACATTCCACATAATTGTTGTTAACCCTTATCATGCTTTATAATATTTGTATAATATTATAACTGGGTGCTGCATAAAACAATAAAATCATTTTTCAAATATTGGTGTCTTTAAATCACAGTAGAATTTTTATTTTTTAAGATACATCCATAATCCTTATATAATTTTTATAGCTTGAACAGCACAAATGTGTGTAAGTTACAGGTAAGAAAAGGTAATGCATGTGCATTCTACACAAAACTACACTAAAATTTCATTCTTTTAAAACAAATACGATTTCTTTCAATCAAAAACAGTTTTGATGTGATGATATTTCATCACCTTTTCCTATAAGTATATCTACTGTGATACAGGTACGCTCAGGTAAGACAGGTACGTCAGGTAAACCTCATTAACCAAGAAACTAGAGAAAATATTCAGTTATTTATGTTTATTTATTTCAATGGTGTGAATAATTGTAAAAAGAAAATACTTAAACAAGAACAAAGAACTCAAATTCGCACGTTTTATTCCGGAGACGTGTCCACAACGTCCCAGTTCTCGTGTATATCGTCGTCTGCACAACACCAACTTCATCCAACTAATATATCTACATCTCCGGTATAAATTAGTTGATATTAATAAAACGAACATACTCAAAGCACTCAAAAGCAATTTCTTTTCCAAATTACCAAGATAATTTAAAATAAATGCGGTTATTTTGCGTTGTTTAGGAATAAATCGTCAGTGTCGATACATTCCACCATTTTTGTGACTGAGGTGTTAAACAACCTGCGTCTTCTTGATGAGCTTTTGTACTTTCAACCAATGAAATCAGGGTTTATAAACAGAGTATCGGTGTGTAAAACGGATATGATGAAATACCAACACAAAAATAGTTTGTACAAGGGTTTTTTTATTCTTAAAATAGGAATAGGAATTTCCGATATTCAAAAACGACTTATGCCGCGACCAGCACTGAAACGTAAAGTTGCCGATCGCGGCAAATGTCGCGATAAGCATGATAAGGGTTAATAGCCCTCCTGGCCCTGAACACGAGATCATCGAAAATTTTGTCTATTTATACTGCCATTTTGGTTTGCAAGATAATTCGGATTATTGCGCCATGTGTAGATGTCAACTACAAAAGTACTTGATAGAGAAGTACAGAATTTGTCGAAATCCAAATTTTATGCAGTTGAGGTAAAAATTTGAAAGAATTAATCCATAACCAAGTGCAACTTTTTGTGTGCAATAAATATACAGTTTTTTCAGTGGGTGGCACTGTAGCTCTCCCGTCTGTCAAAATAATTTTTCGGAGAGCTACAGTTCTGCAGCTAGTATGGGTAGGAAAATTCTTTAAAAATCTTCTTTTTAAGAATAGCAAAGTCATGATTGGTAATATTTATATGGAAGCATCCTCAGGTAGTATAGATTTAAGTTTGTTCAGATCATGACCCCCGGGTGGTTGGGTGGGGCCACAATGGCCAATCAAAGTTTTACATAGAAATATATAGCAAAATTCTTTAAAATCGTCTTCTCAATGAATTACAAACCCATGATTGATCATTTATATGTAAGCATTCTTAGGTAGTTTAGGTTCAAGTTTGTGCAAATCATACCCTCTGCCCTTTAAGTGAATGGTTAGGACTACTTTTGGGTTTAAACTTTTCAATGATAAACTAATTTCTGCTTTTTTGCTATAGCAACAGTGCTCAGGTGAGCGATGTGGCTTATGTGCCTCTTTTTTTTTTTAAAAAATCTTCTCAAGAACCACTGCTCCAGAAAAGATGAAACTCAAGTTGAAGCATCCTCATGTAGTGTAGATTCAAGTTTCTTTAAATCATATACCTTGGGGGTAGGGTGGTGCCACAGTGGGGTATTAAATTTTAACAAAGGAATACTTAAGAAAAATCTTTAAAAATCTTCTTCTTAAGAACAGCAAAGCCATGATTGGTCATAGTTTTATGGAAGCATCCTCTGGTAGTGTAGATTCAAGTTTGTTCAAATGATGACCCCTTTGGGGTAGGATGGGGGCACAACTGGGGATCAAAATTGAACATAGGGATACATAGGAAAAATCTTTAAAAATCTTTTTCTCAAGAAAAACAAAGCCATAATTGGTTTACCTTATACAGGTAATGAAGTTAACATGTACAACATCAAACTTACTCCATTTGCCAAGCGAATAACAAAATGCCTCAAAATCGGTATGTAGTGCTCTGAAATGGGAAGATGGGCTTACCCATAGCTAATGTGCTTAGAGCAGTGGATGCAAGAACTTGCAGTCCGCTGAGACTCTCGATACAGTGTGAGTACACAAAAGAAATGGTCAGGCAACCATGAAACATTAAAGTACACCTTATTGGATAAAATGCTGTAAATGTATTACATTTCACGTGTACGATATTTGGTGGAAATTCAATTTTCAACAAGTTAGCGTAAATTTGATTTAGCGCTGTCTGAATGTACTAGTTATAAATGCTAATATACAAGACATTTAGTGATGTACTTGAATTAGCAGACTCTGCTTTCCGCCAATATCGCTAAATAGAATACACCGCTAAATGTAATACGTTTACAGTAAAAGATAATAAACCTATCAGATAACATTTAAAGCAATATGAGCTGCATTTTTGAGAAAAAAATTTTGCTGTTAAAATGTTTATTTATGATGAATTTGTATGTAATTTAAACCCTTATGATTAATAAAACCAAAATACTAGGGATGTCAACGAGTACCCGGTTAACTGGGTACTCGATCGAACGTCCGAGTATCGAATACTAAAACCGGTACTCGGTTACTCGGATGTATATTTTCGAATATTTCTAATCTTATTTATTAATGCATTAAACAATCTGTTTAAAAACGTAAAATGCTCATTGCACTTGTACATACAGTAATTAGGGTTTACTACGACTCTAAATGACCGTTATCGCCTGTGGCAGTGTTTATACTGTAATTATCGTGACCAAGTACCTGGGGTAGCTGGCTTTTCTCACCTTCGGCTGTCTTCTTCCCTTATTTTTTGTTTGGCTTTAATTATTTGTTTTCACTGAACATCGTTTAAGATCCATTATGTTTAAATGATTTAGATAATTTTGTCAATTCTCCGAGAAGCCGTAAATTCTCGGGAAAAAAGCGGATGATATTACACGTGCGATTGTTGATATGGTTGTGTTTGATTACATGCCAATGCAACTGGTTGAAGGCAAAGGCTTTGAAAAAAACTGATGTCCATCGTTGCATCAAACTACAATTACGGAGCAGATTTTTTTTTTTTAACAAAAACAATGTGAACAACTTATGATTTTATTTCCTGTGTTTATCTGATAAATAAATTGAATTTAAAAATTGTTATATTAAATTTCATCGGGCACGAAGCGCTCATCATTATTACAACAGAAATACATTTACGGATAAGCCTCCTAGCTATCAGTGCATCTGGTTTTATTTCTACAAGAGTTTACAATATTTTACAGTCTTCAATTTACTTGTTCATATTTATTTACACTTTTACCGAGTACCCGGGTACTCGATCGGAAAAACGTCCGAGTAACCGAGTACTGAAAATTGACCGATTTGACATCCCTACAAAATACCAATTTGAATTGTTTCAGAGGAAATATTTCTGTACAATTGAATATATAGCATTATATAAGAAATCAATAATGTACAGGACGACAATGTCATTTTGCTTCAATTAAAGCTTATAAAAAGTTCTTCAACCACAAATATGAATCACAGAAGTTTATAAATGTTCTATTTTTCTGTCATTAAAATAGTTGATTACAAATTTGTAACAAAATTAAATACAGAATTAAAGGCAATATGGACGACAAGTATAAACCAAATGGACTTAAAAAACATGAGGGTAAACTATGGACTTAAAGAAAATATATACTATTCTTTGTACTATGTAGCTAACTTTATTGAATATTCTTAGCTTTAATAGTAATAGAAAGGCTTATTTAATATAGGGATAAATTATTAAAAATTTAAGATAAGTATGAGTTTTATCACATTTTTTTTCAACAAAGAACTGACAGTTTTATTTTACCTGAGCCGAAGTGAGCTTTTCTGATCAAAATTTGTCCGTCGTTGTCGTTGGCGTTGTCATTGTCATTGTAAACTTTTTACATTTTCATCTTCTTCTCAAGAACCACTGAGCCAATTTCAACCAAACTTGCCACAAAGTATCCTTAGGTAAAGGGGATTCAAGTTTGTTCAAATGAAGGGTCACGTCCTTATTCAAGGGGAGATAATTCAGAAATAGTGAAAATTTGGTGGTATGTTTTGAAAATCTTCTTCTCAAGAACCACAGTGCCAGGAAACTTGAAACTAATAGGGAAGCATCCTCAGGTAGTGTAGATTGAAGTTTGTTCAAATCATGACCCCGGGCATACGGCGGGGCCACAATGCCGATCAAAGTTTACATCGAAATATATAGGGAAATTCTTTGAAAATCTTCTCAAGAATAGCAAAGGCATGAATGATCATACTTATATGGAAGCATCCTCAGGTAGTGTAGATTGAAGTTGTTCAAATCATGACCCCTGGAGGTAGGGCGAGGCCACAATGGCCGATTAAAGTTTTACATAGAAATATATAGGAAAATTCTTTAAAAAATCTTCTTCTCAAGAATAGCAAAGGCATGAATGATCATATTTATATGGAAGCATCCTAAGGTAGCGTAGATTCATGTTTGTTCAAATCATGACCCCCAGGGGGTAGGGCGGGGCCGCAATGGCCGATCAAAGTTTTACATAGAAATATATAGGAAAATTCTTTAGAAATCTTCTTCTCTAGAATAGCAAAGGCATGATTAGTCGTATTTATATGGAAGCATCCTTAGATATGTAGATTCAAGTTTGTTCAAATCTTGACCCCTGGGGGTAGGGCGGGGCCACAACGTGGAATCCAAGTTTAACATAGAAATATGTAGAAAAATTATAACAATCTTTTTAAGAATGGCAAAGCCATGATTAGTCATATTCATATGGAAGCATTCTCAGGTAGTGTATATTCAAGTTTGTTCAAGTCATGATCCCTTGGGGTAGGGCGGGGCCACAATGTAAGTTCAGATGTAAAGGGCAATAAAGCAACAGGTAGTCTAAGAAATATGCAAGCATCCTTAGTTAGTGTAGATTCAAGTTTAATCAAATCATACCCTCTCCCCTTTAAGGATTGGTTGGGAACACTTTTGGGTTTAAACTTTTCAATAATAAACTGATTTCTGCTTTTTTCCAAGCTACAGTGCTCAGGTGAGCGATGTGCCCATGGGCCTCTTGTTTTTCTTATAGTTGTTAAAGCTAGGCCACCTCAAGTGACTTTGCAGGACTTTGCAAGGAAAATGGTTGGTAGTGATTCATTGAACGAGGATCAGATAAAGCAAATTCGTCACCAGCAAGAGGTAAACAATATTAGACACTGTCAATTGTTGAGATATAAATTTAAAGGAGTTTGAATAAAACCAATTTTATTTGGTAAAACGTTGGTTGCTTACTGTAATCTGGGAATTTTAATGTTCATGTATATACCCCTGTAAGCGAAGTTTCAGGGGTATATAGTTTTTGCCCTGTCCACCCGTCTGTCTGTCTGTTGACAAAAACGTTAACCTTGCCTATAACTTTTGTCTGGGTTGGACTTAATTTGGCTTTCATATTTCACAGGTGTATTCGTTGTGACAACAGAATTCTTTCTTTGGGTACTATCTTTTGACCTTGACCCTGGAGATTGACCTACTGTTAAAAAACTAACCTTGGCTATAACAAAGAAACTATCCAAGATATTTTCATCAAACTTTGTAGGATGATAGATATTGATGAGAGCTATTTAACTGCATCAACATTTTTTGACCTTGACCTTTCCTTTGACCTTGACCTCACTTTTCTTAAATGAGTGTTTAGCTCAGTTTTAAAGGTACCATTCAATATAATGTTATCAAACTTCATATGCTGATACATACTGATGAGAGCTATTCAACTGCATCAATATTTGTTTAGCTCAGTTTTAAAGACACCATTCAAGATAGTGTTATCAAACTTCATATGCTGATACATTGATACATACTGATGAGAGCTATTCAACTGCATCAAAATTTGACCTTGACCTCACTATTCTTAAATGAGTGTTTAGCTCAGTTTTAAAGATAACATATAAAAGCGTTATCAAACTTAATATGCTGATACATACTGATGAGAGCTATTCAACTGCATCAATATTTTTGACCTTGACCTTTCCTTTGACCATGACCTCACTTTTATTAAATGAGTGTTTAGCTCAGTTTTAAAGATGCCATTCAAGATAGTGATATCAAGCTTCATATGCTGATACATACTGATGAGAGCTATTCAACTGCATCAACAATTTTTGACCTGACCTTTCTTTGACGTTTGACCTCACTTTTCTTAAATGAGTGTTTAGCTCAGTTTTAAAGATACCATTCAAGATATTTTTTATCAAACTTCATATATTGATACATACTGATGAGAGCTTTTCAACTGCATCAACATTTGACCTTGACCTTTCCTTTGACATTGACCTCACTTCATAAGTTAGTGTCAAACTTCATATGCTGATACATACTGATGTAAGCAATTCATCTGCATCAACATTTTTGACCTTGACCTTTCATTTGACCTTGACCTCACTTTTATCAAATTGTGATTAAGTCAGTTTCAAAGAAACCATTAATATTTTTTCAACTTCATATATGCTGATACATACTGATGAAAGCTTTTCAACTGCATTAACATATTTTTTTACCTTGACCTTACCTTTGACCTTGACCTCACTTTTCTTTAATTAATGTTAAACTTTGTATGCTGATACATACTGATGTAAGCAATTCAACTGCATCACTATTCAAGATATTCTGAAATTTCATACACAGATTTGAATATTCATGTTGCATTACTGATATAACCTCGGCGGGGCATGTCCTATGGACTTATTTCTAGTTTTTCCTATAATTTCCAGATCTGATTTCCATTACTGAAGAAAAAAAAATTAATAAAAAATATGGGGAATATATCCTCGGAAGGATTAAGTATGAAATTGAATTTGAAAGATACTCCTTACCAATTTAAAATACCACTGTCAGCACATATATAATTTGAACTGCTATTGTTTCATGACTGCTTTGATGTTTGTTTAAAGTCTGAAATTTGTGTGTTACAATACAATTAAATTTGAATTTAAATATACTTTAAATACTAAGTATTCGATTTAGGGGAAAAGACATCGAAGGAAGGGGGGGGGGGCTCTTAATCATACTGAATGTCAAACATATATTTAGTTACTGTGAAGGAATGAAATCTCCCTCTTTAATTATAGACTTTATATACGTAAAGTAGAACAATAATAATGTACTGAATTTTAAACAATTGATCTTTTTTTTTAAGAACACACTATCAATTTAATTCGCTCTAAAGATATTTAATTAACTGAATATCCACCATACTGTTTATAATTCTTGGAACTAGTTCTAACATGTTTTCTTGCATCATTTATAAATACGTGTTAGAAATAATTTTTTCCCGAATATGTGCACCGATTGGTAAATTAATAGACTATTCATCGATTAATGATTTGTCGTCTTTTACATAACAACAAAATGTTGCCGTGCTTGAAGTATTTGTACTACTTATTTTTCTACATACATGTAGGTACTCAAAGTGCTCATAACAATCTGTATTTTCCTGAGAAATTTAATGAATAACGTAACAGCTAAGTCATAAATATAAAAATATAAATATCGTAGATAATTTTTGCTATGAAATAATTATTCTTCAACCACAATATCTTAGTTATTAAATTAAAAACGAGTAAATCCTTACCATCAAAAAGATAAGTCCTTTCACTTCGGAGTTTCCAATGACAATAAAAACTGAACGATAAGTGAATGCTGAACGCAAGGTGAACGCAAAGTAAACGGAACAAAGAGCAAACGATGAACGTTGTGTGAACGGTGAATGTGAGCGCACGGTGAATGGTGAATGCAAAACTGTGAACGGAGAGCGAACGGAGAACGCACACTGAATGAACAGTGAACGCAAGCTGAACAAACGGAAAAATGGGAAAGTAGAACATTTCAGGGACTGTATTAATTAATTATCAACAGAAACAAAATGTATACTAATGGCCTAAAAAAATTCATGTAAATTATTGTTAAAGAGGATAATTTGGACATGTTGATTTTATAAAAATAAATTCTAAGATAAGAACAGAAAAAATATGGAAAGTTACTTTTATTAACCATTTGCAAAGAAATAAACCGGTCTCCTTACCTAAGCTATACCATTGTGCCTATCACTTACGTCATTAATAAATTATTTTGTGCTTCAGTGACAAGTAATTTATCATCTCAAATCATTAATTGATATCTAAACCATACAATTAAACAAATTTTACCACTGAAATTCACGATTTATACAAGGAACAAAACCATACAATGTTGCAGGGGTCAGCTGACATTTGTGATTTTCTATAGTAAATCGAGAAGGGTCATTCATTTCAAAACTTTTGTTTACTATGAGCGTAACATTGTGCAAACTAGTGCGAATGACAAAAGACGCATAATACATTTATAAAACTTGTATGAAAGTATGAAATTTGCACATGATTAGGCTGGTACTTAAAATATTAAAAATGTATAAAAAGTACAATGCTTTTCCTATGGCAAGTGAGAGCTATTTACCTGTATGACCCATGTTGAACCCTTGTGTAGAATAAATTATTTAAAATACTGATAGTCACGTGAGTTCTACCCAGGTTAACATTCCTCAAAGGTACTCACAGTAAAACATAGGCAGGTTGTGTAGAAATTAGTACCTTTCCTGATCTAAATGAATCTGATTTGAAAATATTGAAATGGAAAATTCAAATGGAGAAATTTATAAAATTACTCAAGTACTAGATTTCTTGTCTGTAATATGTTTCACAAGAATTATAGATTTAAAACTAATTTAGCTTTTGCAAGCCATCATTGATACTGCAATTGCTATATATAGGTATGTATTTTTACATGGACCATGTAAATTATTAGATCGATATCAGTGTAATATTATGTGTCCAAAATACAATACTAAATATAAATATACACAGTAGGTATATACATGTACATGTATCAACTGAAATGCCAATATGTCTAATTCGAATAAATAGACTGATATTATAAAATGAAGACAACTAGCAGATAATATTTCTTCAAAATTCTCTTATCCATGTTTTAATGATTATCATTATGATATGATTTCAAAATTGTTAAATTTTCACAGTGCGCCTACAGTGTATGGGTTGGGGGCTCCGGTCCTTCACTCTCTCTGCGTAAAGTATTTTAACTAGAGAAAAACTTCCCTGAGATACTGGTTACACCCCTCACAACTTTCAAATATACTGCTACGAGCCTGTTCCAACCCCATGCCATATAATTTATGGCTTTTACTCATAGGAAAATTTCGTTTTATTCCAAATTTTCGCAAGTACGTATAATACCGGTTATACACGTTTATATTTTTCTATAGTATATATTTCACTTTTAAAATATATTGGAACATACCAAAATACATATAACTATTTAATATAAAAGTTGTGGTTGTAGAGGGGGAGGGGGTTGTGTCCAAAATGATAAAAGATTTGCTCAATCAATTTTTTGTGTGACAGTGGGCCCCTAACCCAACCCCAATCTGGCCCTTTTGTCAAGATTTCTGAATCCGCTAATACTAGCTAGTATGTAAATGCTTTGACCTTGAAAATACAGATAGATTCGTGTATTATATTTGTTTGAAAGACGATGAAAAGCCAGGGAAAATTCGTGCTTCTTGTGCTTTACTTTTTATAATCAGGTTTAAGTGTGATCCACCGCATGCTATTGAACTCTCTAAACCAAATAAAATATGATCTGCGCATGCTTAGTACCTAGCGGAAAGGTCTTAGTCTTAAGGCCCAGTCTTACACCGTTTTCTGAAACGTGATTTAGGCCCGACTAAATTTTGGCGTAACTTTCTTAGTCGGACTAACTTAGGCCCAAATCTACGACTTTTTGAGAAACGAGCCCCTGGACATCAAGCAGTCAAACTGTTTGCATGATTGTAATCAGCAATGAGTCCTCTACCAAAATTGTGAAATTCATGGCCCTGGGATCAGGGGTTCTGGTGTTAGGGCGGGGCTCTATTGATTATATAGTGAAAATACATGAATTCTTTGAAAAATCTTCTTCTCTGCTCTTGGGTATTAAATAAACTAACTAACTACATAGTTATGATGAGCAAGAGTGCCTCTACCAAAATTGTGAATTTTATGGCCCCAGGGTCAGGGGTTGTTGTTTTAGGGTGGGGATTGATTATATAGTGAAATGCATGATTTATTTGAACATCTTATCCTTTGCTCTTGGTTAATATACTAATGATCTAATTACATATTTAAGGCCAGGATATATTTTATTTTCAGTTTTACAAACCCTCCGCTAAAGGTTTTGAATTTTCAGAAAAAAATAAAATAATTTTTTTCTTTCCGATGTCAAATTTGAGTCGGGATCGAGATTTCAAATTTACGAACTCGCACTTCCGGTTTTAAGACGAAATGGCGGGTAAATAAAGCTAGACCTGAGAAGATAGATTGGTTTAGTGTAAAATTCATCGATACGAGTGCCATTCAAAACGTTTCACCCGTTCAAAGGACAAATAAAATGCTGACGACTTCGTTGCACAATGACATGCTGGTGAGATAATTATGTATTCGTTTCAAAAGTATCTGTCTGTAAATTATTTTCCTCCCCCAGGTTTTAAACTGCCCGTGGTAGCTATTGCATATTGCCAGCGACATTGTTTAGGTCTCTGTTATAGCTTACAGTCTAAGCATCATTCTTCAGAAAAGGGTTGCTTATGCATCAGATGTAATGAATAAAACTATGAGAGAAGTTAAGTCCATTTGAGGAAGAAATAAACAATAACCTGAAGAAAAAAAAAATCAACTATTAAAAGGCAAGAAAATTTAAATATATACAGGCATGTAGTATCATTTGTATCAGCCAGAAAAATTATTTTACACTTAATTGAAAAAATGTTCACCCTACTCCCCAATACTCCCTGTCTGTTTTATGATAGGAATTATAATTTTAGGCATCAAGTAAATTTTAGAACAATGTCTACACATTCACCTAACAAATATTAAAGAAATGAAGATATATTGAAAGACTTTTAAAGAATTGATTTTTTTAAATATATTTTGACCAACATCACAAAATTTATGTAACTGGCCCAAACTGGCAGATGATGAAATAAGCAATTGAATGTTCTACTTTCCTATTTGTAAGCATTATGTGTCCAGTGGTAAGGAGCCTATTAGAATAGCATAAAAAAGAATGTACAAATGTTAATAATTGATTTATTTCAAAAAAATTTTTTTATTTCCTTCTCCTTCGGGACTTTTTTATTCTCATGTTCATAACTAAACCTAAACATAAAAAAAAATGCTGGCCTTATAATGAAGAAAGGGGCCTCTTTCAAAATAGGTAATTTCAGTGCCACTGGATCAGGGGTACCAGGGGGATACTTTGACTAAAAATAAATTAATGCTGTGAAATCTGCCCTTTTGATAAGCAATGGTGCCTCCTTCAAAATTTGTGAATTTCATGGCTTTTGGATTAAAACACGAACCAAATACAATTGCTGGAAAGTTGTTACATGATACTCAGGTGACCTATAAGGCCTGTGAGCCTCTTGTCTCATTTCTTCTAATTCAATCTGTAGGTCATTAAGCATATTTGAATATATTTCTAAGTGATATGCATTGTACAATTCCATTACAACTTTTATTTGAATTTGTAGTTCTTGTTTTCTATTATTTCTTTCCTTAGCTTTTTTAGCTGAATAATACAGAGTCATACTTCTTATTTTCATTAAAAGTATATCAAGGAACAAATCATCAGGGACTGTTAAACTTGATTCTGTACTTGTATTAGATTCAGGGCCTTTGTATTCAGACAGTGTCTCCTTGATTACTTGTTTTACATTTGAAACATAATCCTTATTTCTCAAAAGAAAATTGTTAAAACGCCAAAACCCTTTACCTCGATGGAAATCATTAATTATGAGCTCAATTTCTATAATAGAATGATCTGTTTTGTACCCAGGCAAAATTTTAACATCTTCTACTATTGACATTAATTCCTCAGAAATAAGAAAATAATCAAGCCGTGCCTGCTTCAATGGGTTCTTTCGATTCCATGTATACATTTTAGACTCAGGATTATTTATCCTCCAAGGATCTATTAAATTAAATTTATTCTTAAGTTTTTCAATTTCTTCTTTATTTTTTAAATTGTTTTCTGTAACAT
This sequence comes from Saccostrea cuccullata, assembly GCF_032062105.1. Lineage (NCBI taxonomy): Eukaryota > Metazoa > Mollusca > Bivalvia > Ostreida > Ostreidae > Saccostrea > Saccostrea cuccullata. The sequence continues at coordinate 118,846 of NW_026922818.1, read as the reverse complement.
AATTGTAACAATCTAGTTGAAAATCCTGAACAAAATTTCAATCCCCACACATGATTACAAAGTCTGATTCAAAATCTTCAATCAACTTACCTATTTCAGAGTAGAAATGAGAGTCTTCTTTATTTGGGCAATATAAGTTAACAAGAGTTATTGTGAATCTATTTTCAGCTAGTATATTAGATATAATGTAATTTCCATTGTTGTCATATTTCACTCTCAAAACTTTTAGTTCTATATTATTGTTTAGAAGTGTTAAGGTACCTCTAGCATCAGTTCTACCCGAGCTCATTAATATATCATGACCCCATTGAGCATAAATTGATTTTTTTTCTGACTCGGTATAGTGAGTGTCTTGTAAACAAAAAATAGAGGACTTTAAGTCCCTTAAATAGTTGAAAACATCTTTTCTTTTTTTTACTGTCCTGAAGTCCCCTGCAGTTTACTGACGTAATCTTAAATCTAGTCATATATAGTAAAATGTTTGCAAAATATGCCAGCTAGCATATACAAAAAAAATTTCCATTTACACATCTATCATTCATACTAAAAACAAAAAAACCTTCCAGCATGTTATCAAATACCAGTTTCCAAATAAATTTGATATTTAAAAGTGAGGGTTATTATAGGAACAACATGAAAAGGTTATTCAGTTGTATATAGAAATAATACATACCCTTTTCCATCACATCCTGTATCAGCCCGAGACACGAATATCAGCCAGAGGGCCGAAGGCCCGAGGGCTATCGAGGGCTGATTGTGATGTGGAAAAGGGTATGTTTTATTATATTTATTACATACTTAGTAATAAAATACAGAACACATTCAGTTGAGAAGAAAGTAAGTAAATAATCATGCATGCACTTCTTACACACATGTACATAGTCTAATGTCTCATAAGATTTGGGTTTGTTTCTACTTCTATTTTAATGCACGATCCATCATTTGAAAATATTCTATAGTATTACATGTATTTGTAAATTAAAATTAACCTTATTTTCAAAAAGTTAAAATTAAGAGAATATGAACGCACCAAAAATTGTGTACGATCACAAGTACTGTTTTGTGGTTTAATTTACTAAGGGTGTGATATTGACGTCACAATAGCCGTATCAGCCCTGCAGGGCTGATATGGATTTGCAGGGCTGATACGGATATCAGCCCCGCAAATCCATATCAGCCCTGCAGGGCTGATACGGCTACTGTGACGTCAGCCATATCGCATATGCAAAAAACCTGTATTTATTACTAAGTGTGTAATAAATGTATATAAATGTACAATAATGAGATAGCACTTATGCATCCAGGTTGTGTAGAACACGATTCCTTAACTTAGAACCTATATTATAACACAAATTATGGTTCCCTGCAAGGTAAGTTGTAGTAAAACAACAGATGTTACTGACACACCCATTGTGTAAGGAAAGCTTACTCGCACTGCTTCCAAACAGTTTCATCTTTAGCACGGAACTGTAGGATCACACTGTCTTTGGTTTCAGGGATTCTGGTCTTGACGTGATCATTTTTCCTCATGATGTATGCTTTGTGTGCAAGCTCGCCCCTTTTCTTCTTCAGCTGATTTGGTAAATCCGTCCTGATTGCCATTCCTTTTGGTAAGGTTACTGCCCTTGCTTGGTATAGTACTTTATTTCAGTCCTCCATCTTGGCAAATTTAACTATCAGCGCCTCTGGTGCGTCCGGTTTGTATGTGTTCTCTGGATTCCTGGGTATTCTGTGCGAATTTTGTATTTAATATGATGCCTTCAGGCGACATATGTAGATTTTTTTCCAGACAGCTTAGAATTACATCATTTGTATTTTCCTGATCGACTTTAGGAATACCATAGAATAGCAAATTATATTTCCTTGATCTGTTTTCTTGGTGTAAAATGTAAGTCTGTAATTCTTTCACGGACTCTTCCAGTTCATGTATTCTGTTGCACTGAGAGTCAATCTTTTCCACCTTAATACCCTCCAAGTCCGTTATTCTCAAGTCCTGATCCTCTAGTGCTAACTGGACGTCATTGAGGTCTTTTCTAAGTACTTTGAATTCATATTTTCGTCTACATTATCGAGCTTATCTTGGATTTTTTTTAAGTTTAGCATTCACTGACCCATCTAGTTTTTCAATAAGTGAGGTGAAAATATCTTTTAAGTCTTTATTAGTAAGGTCACTTGCCGTATCGTTTTTGCTATCCTTATCCTTGACGTTCGTTCGTGGCATGGTCGTCCGAATTTTCTCTATCCTCTACTAGTAAAGTAGTACCAGTCTTAGTCTCTAAGCTGTATGGTTCCTGGTTAAATGATATCGTTCGCACCCGGGGTAATCGGAAGGAAAATTATATAACCTTACATTCTATAAATTTGGGTCCAGACGAAATTCTTCCCCACTTTTTTCTCTGTCGAAAAAATCACGCCATTCTTTGGCGCCACCAAACCGGAAGTCTTTTTTTTTTTAACAATTTTGATATTTTACGTGCCTGGAAAACGTCAGAACCAGCGCGCGCCATTATGAAAACTGGTAATTCACTGCCTCCAACTTAAATTAAATGTCAAACTCAGAAGTTCAATAGTACAATACTTTTAGTTTTTACCAATATCGTTTTTATTGTTCAATTCTAAAAGATGCATTCTGATGAAAATTTTTTATCAGACTTTCAAGATTTGTCTCCATTTAGTGCATTTTAAAATCTTGCAAGTCCTGTAATGAAATGTGGAGTGATATTTTCTTTTCATCGATATTGGTGAGTACTAGAGACATTGTGCTATTGATAAATTCAAATTTCGACATTTAGTTCGGTTTGCAAATATTAATCAAAGTACTCAGAAGTACAGAGAGCCGGGCTCATTTACAGAGTAGAATGAATTTCTTACATGAATCACGTTTATATTCTGATGAAAAAATTATTTTAAAACTATCAATATAAATGATAAAACTCTGACAGTGAGTTTTTCAATCCTAATACCACGGTCCCAATTTGTCAGAATCAGAATTAATCTGGTACCACAGCTGAATGTAAACAAACAGGCCAGTCTGGTTCCCTCTCCTGCTATACCTTGTATGTGTAGGGAACTACGATAACACTGATTATCAAAAATCCTTACGCTATGTTCTTTGACTTAGGACTGAAGTTTTCAAATTCATTACTACTAATGTTTATTTATAAAGATAAAACTTCGTTTTATTTTTGTTGCTTTATTTAGCGTTTGTATTATCTCAAAAGCAGTTGCATGAGAGTAAAACTATATTTTTGCACGTAACTTTAAAATGGCGACTATGGGGTTGACTTCCTGCCTTGAACAGGATGACATAAGCCGGCAATTGCTCTTTGAGCAATAAGCCCGGCTAAAAATCAACTCCGGTTGAAGGAGGGGAATTCCCAGTTTCGTAATGGCGCTGGTTCTGACGTTTTCCTGGCACGTAAAATATCAAAATCGTAAAAAAAAAATCCTGGAAAACTTCAGGTATTTCGGACTACCGCTCAACCAATTTCAACCAATTTTGGCACAAGGCATCTATGGATAAGGGCAGGGCTAAATAGATTATATAGTGAAAATGCATTGTTTCATTTAAAATCTTCTCTGCTCATGGGCATTAAATAAAATATAGTTATGTTGAATAATGCTACCTCTTCCAAAATTGTGAATTTCATGGCCCCAGGGTTAGGGGTTCTAATGCTAGGGTGGGGCTATTTATTAATACATATACTGAAAATGCATGATTTCTTTGAAAATCTTCTTCGCTGCTCCTGAGTATTAAACTAAGTACATAGTTATGATGAGCAAAAATGTCTCTTCCAAAAATATGAATTTCATGGCCCCTGGGTTGGGGCTTCTGGTGTTAGGGCGGAGCTCTATTGATTATCTAGTGAAAAATTTTCACTGAAAATGCGTAAGTTCTTTGAAAATCTTCTTCTCTGCTCCTGGGTATTAAGTAAACTAACCAAGTACATAGTTATGATGAACAAGGAGAGCCTGGGTCAGGGTTTTGGTGTTAGGCAGGGCTGTAATGATTACATAGTGAAAATGTATGAATTCTTTTCTTTTCTTTGCTCCTGGGTATTATGCTAATGATCTAAGTACATATTTATGATGAAGTGACCTACTTTTAAAATTTTGCAGGTATTTGTTTTCAAATTTTTAAAATGGAATATTTTGAATACTTTAAGACATATGATCATCAAACTTTGTCTTGGGTTTTCGGAGAATATCGATCAAAAAGGTGACCTACTTTTGAAATCTTACCCCCCACAAAAGTATCTTGGGTACTTATTGGCTTAGAATCATCAAACTTAATTTGTCAGTTGGTGCATCTTGGGTTTTCAGAGAACATCGACCTAAAAGTAGGTCACAGTGACCTACTTTTGAAATATTATGGCTATATTAAAGTATCTCTGGTCCTTATTGGCTTAGAATCATCAAAACTTTGTCACTTGAAGCATCTTGGATTTTCAGACTGAGAATGTCAACCAAAAAGTAAGTCACATTGACCTAGTACTTTTGAAATACTATGGCTATATTTAAATATCTCAGGTACTTATTGGCTTATATCCATTAAACTTTGTCAGTTGATGCATCTTGGCAGGGTTCTCCATTTGAAAATTTAACCATGGAGAAAGCTGCGCGAAGGCAAAATGAGAAAGCAAACACAAAATTATGCGTGTTAGACTTCCTTATCTTCATTAATCAATGATTGATTTTTGCAATGTTTAAACTTAAAACAACAAACAATGGAATAACTAACACTTTTTTTTTAATTAAAAAAAAAATGATTAAATTGAAAAGGATTTATCATGTATCTTACTTCACAAATGTACTAAAATTTGCCCAAAACCGTAGTAACCTTTTGAAGGAATTTAAAGAAAAATAGTTGATACAGTAAGTCAGTTACCATGGCAATATTTTTCAGAAATTAATAATTATAAGAATTGTAGCCTGTTGTATGAAATGTTTTGTTTCCCTATAACTAAAACTGATGAATGGGTGGCATTTTTTTTTAAGTTAACACAAAAGGAACATTTGGACCAGTGTCCCCTTTTTCTAAATGTTTTATTTTTTTAGATATTGCATTTTTTCACCAAGTTTTGTTTACTTCTCCACATGCCCAGTGCTTAAAATAGCAACACGCGACGTTTCATAACAACGGGAAGTAACTCTAAAACTACGACTGGCGATTACCGTAATTTTCGGGTTATAGGTCGATGGGGTATATAGGTCGAAAGGCTCATTTTCAGCCTTAATTTTTGAAAAATCCTAAGATAGGACGAACTAACTATATAGGATGAGGCTTTGTTTCCCGTTTTCTAAAGATTCTCACGCAGATACAAGGTATCAGAACAGGTAAACCTCTAAAATTACCGGGGCAATTCGGTGACATGAACGTATCAAGAAAACAAACTGGTATTTTAATGAGAACAGCATTTAAATAAAGTTTTTAAAAAAATGTAGTTAAAACTTCTTTGAATTGTGTTACTACTTTTTTTTCTCCAACTTGCCTGTTCAATGCCTCCGTAGTTTCATACTGTTGTTAAACCAGAGGCAAAAATAACACGTAAATACGTTTCTTATTTTAAGCTATAATTCGGGAAATACCCGAGATCAAAGAATAATAATTCTGATTTCAGAACAACTTGGACACATTCCTAATATAGTTTATTCAGTTAGTTATTTAACGGTGGACGACAATTGCTTCGATATCCGCCTTTTTCATTTTTCTTCTTCGGGGATTTGCTAAAACCCACAAACGACCATTGAATGTATATACATGTATAAAGCAACAGTAAAGAATTGAAATAATATTACCACGCTGAAAGTTTAATTTATAAATTTAATTGAGAGTACCGGTACATCCACAATTCGACAATCATTATGAATTTCATGGCTTTGTTTGTTCAATGATGTGTAACACTAATACCCTATAACGGCACGTGGATTTGCTAATCATGCCCTGCGGGTATTAAACCAACACAGGTGTTGAAACCTTTGCGTGTACACACAGTGTAAATCCTTTTATCTGTCAGACAATTGAAATTCGTTAGAAGACAATCTTTGTATAGCGGTAATTCAGTGTACTTCTTGTGTACAAAGACGCTTTTGATAAACCTTATTATATCAGTTAAAATTATATTTCTGTCTTAAATCATATTTCTGTAACCTGCATTTATTACTAATTCTTTGCTTGTAAAACTCTATATCAATAAAATTAATTTTTTATCATCCGCATGTATATTTCCATAATTGCTTGTAAAACTTCAAACTATCTTTCAAAATGATTTTTAGGAATTGACTGGCAACAATTTATTTCACTCATTTTACATTAAAATAAATATAAGACTTTTACAATAAAAAAATTAATACTATTTCAATTTATCAATCTACTAATTAATGGTGAAACACTACACTTGTGATTTTGAAAATTTTTCCGTATTTTAAATTTTGATACGGTTGCGGTTTTACTTTTAGTAAATGATAGCGACTTCCTAACTTCACAAGATGGCTACCGCATGATGGCAATGGATAACACGTTGAGGAATTATTAACTTGATGAAGCACAGTTTTTTCCTTTGTCATCAACGGATATTTAATGGAATTTATTTTGTAAGAAAGCTATAGAATAAATATTTGATTGTTTACCTAGGCATTAATTTTTCTGCGTAAAATAATGAAAAAAGTTATAAAAGTGGCACAGATTTGCTCTGAAATTTACGTAAATTTTATTGATTTGGGGGCATTTTTCGTAAACTTGAGCCTAAGAAAGGTCGAATTCGTATATTGGGCGACCCCAGTGGTTCTGAGAAAAAAAGTATTGACCTATAACCGGAAAATTACGGTAAACCTAAGCGTGCTAAGATGGTGATTGAGACGTATGCCCTATGAACATTTTATCAAAAAGATAATAAAACATAGCATGGGAAATTGATTAATTGCAGAGGAATATGATTTTTTTACATGGTTTTTTTTTTCCTGACCCATCAAGCATGAAGATTATCATGCTGGTAATTGTTAGCTCACCTGAGCCGAAGGCTCAAGTGAGCTTTTCTGATCACATTTTGTCCGGCGTCCGTCTGTCTGTCTGTAAACTTTTCACATTTTCGACTTCTTCTCAAGAACCGCTGGGCCAATTTCAACCAAACTTGCCACAAAGTATCCTTGGGTGAAGGGGATTCAAATTTGTTCAAATGAAGGGCCACGCCCTCATTCAAGGGGAGATAATTGGGAATTAATGAAAATTTAGTGGCATATTTTAAAAATCTTCTTCTCAAGAACCACTGTGCCGGGAAAAATGAAACTTATGGGGAAACATCCTCAGGTAGTGTAGATTCAAGTTTGTTCAAATCATGACCCCCGGGGGTAAGGCGGGGCCAAAATGGCCAACCAAAGTTTTACATGGAAATATATAGGAAAATTCTTTAAAAATCTTCTTCTCAAGAATGACAAAGCCATAATTCATCCTATTTTTATGGGAGCATGCTCAGGTAGTGTAGATTCAAGTTTGTTCAAATCATGACCCCGGGGGTAGGGCGGGGCCAAAATGGCCAACCAAAGTTTTACATAGAAATATGTAGGAAAATTCTTTAAAAATCTTCTTCTCAAGAATGACAAAGCCATAATTCATCATATTTTTATGGGAGCATGCTCAGGTAGTGTTGATTCAAGTTTGTTCAAATCATGACCCCCGGGGGTAGGGCAGGGCCAAAATGGCCGACCAAAGTTTTACATACAAATATATAGGAAAATTCTTTAAAAATCTTCTTCCCAAGAATAACAAAGCCATAATTCATCATATTTATATGGAAGCATGCTCAGGTAGTGTAGATTCAAGTTTGTTCAAATCAACCCCCCGGGGTAGGGCGGGGTCAAAATGGCCGACCAAAGTTTTACATAGAAATATATAGGAAAATTCTTTAAAAATCTTCTTCTCAAGAATGAAGCCATAATTAATCATATATATATGGAAGCATGCTCAGGTAGTGTAGTTTCAAGTTTGTTCAAATCATGACCCCCCCCCCCCCCCCCCCCCCCCCCCTATTACCCCCCATTTGATCGGGTAGGTTGGGGTCAAAATGGCCGACCAAAGTTTTACATAGAAATATATAGGAAAATTCTTTAAACATCTTCTTCTCAAGAATGACAAAGCCATAATTCATCATATTTATATGGATGCATGCTCAAGTAGTGTAGATTCAAATTTGTTCAAATCATGACCCCCAGGGGTAGGGCGGGGCCAAAATGGCCGACCAAAGTTTTTAAAGATATATATAGGAAAATTCTTTAAAAATCATTTTCTAAACAAGATGTGTTTGTGAAACACAATGCGCCCGGCGGCAACAGAAATCTAAAAAGCTATTTTAAACATACTGTATTGCATAGGTCACAGTCAAGGTCACCAGGTCATTGACCTTGAAGTCATTGGAAAGAACTTGATTAGTGGAGTATGCACACCAAATATGAAGTCTCTATCTTTTATGGTTCAAAAGTTATGGTGAAAGTTACAAAAAAGGTATTTTTAGCATATAGGTCACAGTCAAGGTCACCAGGTGATTGACCTTTGTGTCATTTGAAAGAACTTTATTTATGTAGTATGCATACTAAATATGAAGTCTCTATCTTTTATGCTTCAGAAGTTATGGCGAAGGTTAAAGTTTGCAGACAGAGAAGCTATTTTTAGCATATAGGTCACATTCAAGGTCACAAGGTCATTAATATTAGTGTCAATTGAAAGCAACTCATTGATGAAGTATGCATACCAAATATGAAGTTTCTACCTTTCATGGTTCAAAAGTTATGGCGAAGGTTAAAGTTTGGGGACAAACAAACAAACAAACAAACAAACAGACAGACAGACAGACAGGACAAAAACAATATACGCCTCGGATCTATCGATCCGGGCGCATAAAAATAGCAAATCCATGATTTATTTAAACTTTACAATAAAAAACCATTTTTAGCTCACCTGAGCCGAAGGCTCAAGTGAGCTTTTCTGATCACATTTTGTCCGTCATCTGTCCGCCTGTCTGTCCATCTGTAAACTTTTCACATTTTCGACTTCTTCTCAAGAAGCACTGGGCCAATTTCGACCAAACTTGGTACAAAGCATCCTTGGGTAAAGGGGAATTTAAATTGATAAAATGAAGAGACATATCCCCTCGCAAGGGGAGATAATCAAGAAAAGACAAAAATAGGGTGGGGTCATTAAAAAATCTTCTTCTCAAGAACCACTGGGCCAGTAAAGCTGAAACTTATGTGGAAGCATCCTGGGGTAGTGTAAATTCTAAATTGTTCAAACCATGACCCCTGGGGGAAGGGCGGGGCCACAATGGGGTATGAAAGTTTTATATAGAAATATATAGGAAAAATCTTTGAAAATCTTCTCAAGAACCACTGGGCCAGAAAAGCTGAAACTTATATGGAAGCATCCTGGTATAGTGTAGATTCTAAATTGTTCAAATCATGACCCCCGGGGGAAGGGCGGGGCCACAATGGGGAATCAAAGTTTTACATAGAAATATATAGGAAAAATCTTTGAAAATCTTCTTCTCAAGAACCACTGGGCCAGAAAAGCTGAAACTTATGTGGAAGCATCCTGGTATAATGAAGATTCTAAATTGTTCAAATAATGACCCCCGGGGGATGGGTGGGGCCACAATGGGGAATCAAAGTTTTATATAGAATTATATAGGAAAAATCTTTGAAAATCTTCTTCTCAAGAACCACGGGGCCAGAAAAGCTGAAACTTATGTGGAGGCATCCTGGTATAGTGTAGATTCTAAATTGTTCAAATCATGACCCCCAGGGGAAGGGCGGGGCCACAATGGGGTATCAAATTTTTACATAGAAATATATAGGAAAAATCTTTGAAACTTATGTGGAAGCATCCTGGTATAATGTAGATTCTAAATTGTTCAAATAATGACACCCGGGGGAAGGGCGGGGCCACAATGGGGAATCAAAGTTCTGGGGTAGTGTAAATTCTAAATTGTAGGAATCATGACCCCCGGGGGAAGGGCGGGGCCATTATAGGGAATCAAAGTTTTACATAGAAATATATAGGAAAAATCTTTGAAAATCTTATTTTCAGGAACCACTGGGCCAAAAAAGCTGAAACATATGTGCCCATGGAAGGATCATGGGGTAGTGTAGATTTCAAAATGTCTAAATTATGATCAGTGGGGTAGGGTGGGGATGCATTATGTATAACAAGGGTGAAATCTGGTAAAGAACAGAATGGTCAAAGCTTCTCAGGTGAGCGATGTGGCCCATGGGCCTCTTGTCTACTTTTTCCTACCCTTAGTGCTCAGGTAAGCAATGTGGCCCATGGGCCTCTTGTCATATTTTATGAACCAATTCTATATCTAATCATGTAGTGAACATGTTGAAGTTCTCCAAAATTATTTACATGTGTACAGGATAATAAATTCTCAATATTTTGATCATCTGATCAGCTTATTGACTCTCCATTGATTGTAACGCTTCACAGCATAATCGCTGATTAACGACGTGTTTGTTTAACACAGTCCGCTTTCCTTCGAGGCTTGCGAGGTGCATGGCAGTCGTAGTATAAACACAATAAACTACTCAAGTCATTAAAAATGTAGGTGTCAAGACTGAAATGCAATAAAATTGAATCATGGCGGCTGCCGATTTTAATCACATGTATCTTGGGTCCTTGGATAATATCAACTGAAAAGTTGTTTTTTTTATTTTCTTTATCTTTATACAGTGCTGTCTCTTAATTACGATGTTCATTTTGTCACAGAAAAATATCGTAATACCCGAGGGCAACGTAATAAAAGCAGGGTTCGACACTAACATTTTTTGGCTTTGGTCCGGCCGGACTAGTGCTTCTTTACTTTTACTAGTCCGCGGGCAATTTTATTAGTCCGTCAAAATAAAAATAAATAAATATATTTAATGTTGCAATGTACTTTTTATACTTTTTTGAAATAAACAAAGCATTTACATGAAATGTTTATACCAAGAATTCCTTGAAATCGCTCAATCAGGAACTACGATCATAATCCCGATCTCATTCATTTTTCTCCATACAAGATTACATCATCTAAATATCCGACATCTTTTTTACGTGTCATACTAAATCATTATCACTAAAATGTTTAATTTCATACCAATGAGTCCTAAAATTAAGCGCCGAATTGACTCAGAATTACCTAACTTCCTGCCAAGAAGCTAGAAAGCTAAAAATAAATATGGGGTTTTCCAGTGAAAGTTGTCAAAAAAATTTAAACATCGGTAGTTTCTTTTTTCTCCCAGTAAAACTTAATTAGTCCGTTCGGACTAATTAGCTTCAATTTTTATTAGTCCGAATGAAAATGTATTAGTCTGAGACTAACGGACTAACGTTAATGTCGAACCCTGTAAAAGTCCTAATAAAATCCAATAAAACATCGTTTTTAAAACGTGTGATTGTATTAGGGGTGTATTTTTCTCCTTTTGTCTCCTTATGTTTTAATTCTTAATTAAAATGTTATGTACACATAATTTATTGATTACTAATGTCAATGTCTTCATATTCAATTTATAGTTATTTCTACATAAACAACAACAACACTAAATTTATTTATTTTTTTATTTTATTTAAATAGAAATGCAAGAGTCAACATCATTCAAAACAGAATTTTACGGCATACTTACCATAATTGTTTCACTATGGAATGCACTTCCTCCAGCTCTGTCTAGTTTATGCATTCGTAAAAAATTATCTTTGTATTCAATTTAATTTAAAATCCTTTCTACATAAACAGCAACATTATTTTAATTTATTTAAATATTTTATGGGTAGGATTAGAACACACAAGCTATCTGTCAAAAAAAGTTTGAATTTTTTAATTACTGAACAGAGTTCATTAGCAGCAATTATCGATTTGTATTTCTGCTGACACCTGAGAGGTAGTCCAAGCCACTATCCAAGCTGTGAAAACGTATGTAGTGGAGTTCAAATTTTGTCAAAACTATGTTTGATACCCATGCAAGCTGTCCATTCCCGCAGTTGAACTGCAAACGAAATTACACATTACGTGTACAGCATACGTGTACGAGGGTTTTCCCATAAAATCGTGGACAAAGCGTTTTTCTCGAAAAGTAATGGGCGCACTAAGCTGAAATTTTCAGTAAATGTTTATTCATCATTTTTAAGTGCATCATTATTATTTTGATAATATATAGACAAAACTAAAGATTTTATTATGCTTGAATGTGCACAGGGTACGGTCCTACGGCGCACGATAAAAATAACAAAGTTATGCTAGAGAATACACAATAATGAATTCGTAATAAACATTTTCAATGCATAAAAATTGGATGAAAAGTATCATAATTCGATTCCTTAATCAATTTTGTCGTCTGCAGTAAAATTTCAAGGCATTTGGTTAATTTTTGGCAGTTTCCCGAGCATTCAAAATTGGAAAGTGGTAAACACAATACACAAAAATTCGCGATTTTTGATGACGTTACGGCGCACCGGAGAGCAGTTCAGTTAGATTTGGATGTTGTAAATACACATTAAGAGACTTTAAATGAATACAGAAGAAAGAAAATATGACAAAAATCATCAAATCTTTAGAATATAAAAGAAATGGAAGGTTTCTTAGCGAATTCTTTTTGATTGAGTCCTCAGGTAGTACAAAATATGTACGGACAAACTGCTATTGTAATAGCAAAAGACGCTGTCATTGTCGACCGTTGATATGAGATTCTCTGTTATTTGAATGCTGGTGAGAATACCGTCCTAAACGTTTTAATGAATTTTCAAAAGATTGCATGTGTGTGCCAGATGGGTTCCTTATCTGGTTATAGACACTCACGTTTGTGAATCAATGGAATTTTTAAAATTTAAAAGGGGCTTATCCAACTCTATTTTAGCAAAGATGAAACGTGACGTTGTTTTAGACACTTTAACGTTATCATCCATGCGCCGTAGGGCGATACAATACATAACATAACATCTAATAATTTGTTTATTTATCCATATATCTATTTGAAATTTGCTCTGTATATTCATAATATATGTACTAAAGAGTAGTGAAAATTTCAGAACGCAGTGATGATTATTTTTCAAACTAGACAACTTGTCCACGATTTTACGGGACAACCCTCGTACATGCATAAGATTAAATGTAACTTTTTATTTATTACATTAATTTATTAAACAAAGCATAAAGAGTATAAAATAAGAAATAAAATTAACTTTACAGTGATAGATAAAGAAAAAACTAGATTTATGAGTAAACTTTAATTGTTTAACAATGGCTTTGGCATGTCTCCAAATCTGCTGAGCTTGCTAGAACAGTCCAGGTCACTTATCACATAATTACATTTGCAAATGATTCACTTTATATAACACTACTGAAAGCAATGCATATCTTTAACTGTATAAATACCGGTACGGGGTCAAGAGGTCATAGATGTGTGTATGGATAAACGTAAGATATAATTTCTCAGTGAGATCATAAAGGGTCAACGCATGTTCAGTGGATTACATGCCATTGGGTTTAAAAAATAATGCATTTCAAACGTTAAAAGTCACAATCAGGCAAATATAAAGTATGAATAAGTCACAAATGTAAATATAAGTAATAAGGTATTATATTAAAACATCAATCAGGCTATAAATACGGGTTGGGACGAGATCAAATTCATCATAAAGCCCTTTGGGCTTTATGGAATTTAATCTTGTGACCAACTTGTATTTATATCCCGATAGATGTTTTAAAATGATCTCTTATTTTTTAAGTAACTGCCCTGTATGTTAACACTCTGTCAGAGCACAGGTGTGCCAATGTTTATTCATAGCATCTCTTTAAGCGTCTACCGTCAATCAACACTAAATAAACACATAGTGAAAAAAAATTTTGACAGAATTTTTACATGGTAATAAAGAGACCTGGCTTTTTTAGACAACTTAATTAAGGGTTCTTTTTTTGTATAGATTTGTTAGGAAATGGTTTTGTGCTTTGAATTTACAACTTAATAAGTGTTCTGTCTTACTAAACCGTCACCGTAATAACGGGATTCCACTGTATTTCAGATAATAAGGGGCTTAGAATCATCACACTTTGTCAAATGATTATCCTGGGCTCTCAGTGTTTTAACCAAAATGTAGGTCATGATGACCTACTTTTGCAATTTCAAGGCTTTATTTATATGTACAGGATATTAGAGCAGACCTGACAAGTGACCCGTATTCGGTGGGTCACACCCGCAAAACTGACCTCTCACCCCCCACTCATAATGACCCGTGGCGTGTCATTGTTCTCACCTGCAAAATCAATCATCCCCATTTTTTGACCCAATATTAATAAAGCATGTTTGTCCCCACTAGAAATATCTGAAAGTTCATCCTAAATTTATTCGATTTGTGTTTTATAAATCGGGATATGAACATCAGACTTGTTTATTCACCAATACCAATGCACACAGATTAGTATCTTTGTATCCGAGGTGTTAATTAGCCACAGGAAATCACTTCACGCTTGAACGCACACATTGACACAGCTGTACAGGTAACATGCCTGGAGCAGTTAGGGGATTATATGTATCCATTTGAAGGGGTAATATGCAAGGTGAACCACATAGATTTAGGGGTTAATTAAATATAATTTTATTAAAAACAGAAATTAATTAATTAAATACAATGATATGATAAACAAACAGTATTAAGATTGGGATCGTTTTTTTAAAAACGAAACTACAGAGCATAACTGATAACAGCTGATTTTATCTGCTTATATTGAAATTATTGTTAAGATTAGTGGTTAAAATAAGATGATATTGATTAAGATGAAGCAACAGAGTCTCAAGTGAAGTATATTGAATTTCTCCCTCCCCCCTCCCAAAATGTAGTATTGTACGTTGTATTTCTTTGTTAAATGGCTATGACAAGGGAATACCCACTTGTCACATCATGACTCTAACGATTTTAAGTTTTTGTTTGGGGTGTTAGGTATCCTTCATAATTTATTTTGTAGTACAGTGGATCCCGCTTAATCTGATAGTAAATTTGTCAGCCTTATGTTATCAGTATAGCCGAATATTCGAATAGCCGATTGCTCCATTTCAAGTCCAAACAAAGATGTATAGAGCTACATGTATTGACAATACATCGTAGCAAATTTAAAACTTGCACTTTCGGTTCGTTTGATTATTTTACTTGGCGATTCTCCTAAAATAAAATGTTAAACTTACTTATTAATTTAATGTGATAACATTTTTCTAATAAAATGACTTATAAAAATTGTTTTTTAATAGTCATTGCCATCTTTAATAAGCACATGTTTACATTCCTTCTTCGATGGCCGCCATTTTGGAAACGGAAGTAGACTAATAAATGCCTGACTTTATTCTGTAATTTATTTTCCCCCGGATAAATGGTACAGTAATATTAAGCAAAAATATTAAGTTGTTTTATTTTATTTGTTTCTTTAATATTGTTATGTATTTCATACTGTTTGTGACAATTCTCAAGTCAGTAGTCCTGTAACTGTGATGCATTTCAATGTCCCAGCAAATTGTCATACACAAGCTAATACGTTCAATAATTAAAATCTAACTTTGGAAAAAATTGCAAACAATTATCATAATTATCGAGTTCATCACTGAAAAGTAATTTAAACCAAGCTGATCATCATAACTGTATCAAAACAGATCAATACAGTGTGCCAATTATTAACACAGGTAAGGTGACTGCGTGCATTCAGCCGTAACTAATCCCCTCATTATCGTACTCAAGGTGTCAGACAGTGTAAACAAAGGCTTCACTAGGGAAGTTAGAGGTGTGAACAAGGTCATAATTATCCAAAAATAATACAATGGACCAAATTTTTGTATCAGATAAAATGAAATTCTAATATTTTCTTATCAGAATATCAGGTGAAATTATTAATAAATATATAAGAAATGGTTTTGTGCTCTGATATTATATTGAAATAACCGAAATATTCGTTTAACCGCTATCCGATTAAGTGGAAGCCACTGTATTTGATTTAATCAATTTTTGTTAGTAATGGGAAATTAAATGGCACATATTTCTTAACCCCCCTGCAATTTTTCAATATTTCTTTCAATGTTATGTCTAATTACAATTTTTTGATTGTGTAAAATGTTAAGAATTAATCATTGTAGAATTCAACAAATGTTTCCCAGAAACTTTATGAATAAATTTTTAAAACTTCGCAAAAATTCTATTTAACCGAAAGTATGTGAATCTTACTATCCATCTGAAAGTCAATCTGATTAAAATCAGATCCTTTGATCCGCTCACATAGATCGCTACACAAGGATCTGAAGAAACCCCATTCGGGGTCATCTCCTGGTGACCTTTGAATTATCCAATCAAATGTTTACTTTGGAGAAATGGAAAGTATCTCGGAATTCAGTTACAGAGGGGAAAGGCCCGATGATACACGAATGGAAAAATCGTGACCTAGTTTCTGTAGCCTGTCAAGAGAAGGACCACAGTCTTTTCTGTACAGTAATATAATAAGTACTTGCTTTTGTCTTGTTTTTTAGCTCTTTGTTTTGTACGAAACGATAACATCTCCGCCGCAGCTACTTTCACTTCTAATTTCGTTTTCCCAAATGTCGCTTAAGTACGACCTCTCTGATTGGTCAAAATTTTTATGAATATTTTTATTAGAAAGGTCACTAGGACTCTCCCCTGCGAAATGATCAAGAATAATTCTTGAACTTTTAAGAAAAGTTCATGAATTATATTCTTGAATCAGCTCATGAATTGTTCATGAAGATCCCATGAAGTTAAAATTGGACACTCATGATTTCATGGATTTTATTCATGAAAACCAAGTTCAAGAATATTCAAGAATTATGTGTTGTTCATGAACAAACTTGGATTTTTTAAATACCTGCAAAATGATCAAGAATAATTCTTGAACTTTTAAGAAATGTTCATGAATTATATTCTTGAACTTTCAAGAAAAGTTCATGAATGATATTAATAAGTTCAATGCATTTTCATGAACTATTCATGAATAATTTATAAAAGTTATTTAGGGATGTTCATGAACTATTCATGAATGTTCTTGCTTCTTTGTAAACAAAAATGTAATAAGTTATGCAAAATGAAAAACTGTAAAAGAAAATATTTTAATAGCATCTTGAAAGATTTCAAAGAATTTTTGTTTTTCAATCATGGTAACAAAATCTTTGTTCAAGTAAACAACTCTGATAAGTGATAACGATAATAAATAAATTATATAGTTCATTCCTAGTAAAATTATGAAAAATTTCAATTCAAACGCGATTCTTTGCAGAATCCTTAACCTTACTTGGTCAAGAGGAGAGTGGGTTCCTTATTCAGCGTATTTCAAAGTGTATGCCTAAAATGGAATGATTTTTAATCCAAGTCTCACTGTCTGGCAGAAAAGTGTGTTTAGCAATTAGGGCATCAGCTAAAAGGGCTTTCAAGGATTTTGAGCAGAGGTGGTCAAATAAAAAATTCTTATTGGCTTTCCCTGTGGAATTTTCAGAATTTCATCACTTGGATCCTTTGATCGATTACGATTCATATTTTCATTCCTTTCTTTTGTTTTTCTTCAAGAGCCTGGATTTTTTATATTCTTTTTTTTTGGCAGCCAGAGTTTTTTAATCTTCTGATCTCAACTCATCAACATTATCTGTGAACTACTTCTCTTTTCCCTACAAGAACAAAGATTTTCTGAAAATGCTCATAAATGTGAAAAATTAAGACTTAATAGTTTGGTTTTTTTTTTTTTTTTTCATATTTTTTTCATTTAATTATGCATCATAGGCACTGCCATATTTTAAAGCATTTCTAGCGGAAGTTTAGCCTGTTTCCCTTGCCCGCCATGTTCAAGATGTTATAGGTGAACAGGATGAATGTTTCAGTCTTTAATTCTTAAGTGTAACGTAATTTGGTTGGATCCTTACTCAGAACAAAGTTTGACAAAATTTTCACTAAAAAGGACATAACTGAACTCTTACAAATAGACAGTAACAGCTTGACAAATATCTCACAGATTCAGCGATTGCCTCCATTTTTTTGTAACTCACCATTAATATCTGCAGTTATGAAGTCAATTGATCCTCTGGACATTCCTTCTTCGTATTCTGTTATTTTCTTCAAAGGTTGACAAAGAATGACTAGATCTACACTAATAATTCTCCCACTCTACCGATTCACTTTCCAACGTCTCGCGCGTTTCAAAGTTTGCGCCTTTTAAAAAGTGTCATGCAGAGCTAATTAAGAAATAGTTTCGAATTGCATAGATTTTTGTTAAACAAAAAATAACAAACACTATCTGAATGATTTTTCACTGAAATTAATTTTTTTAAATTAATATAAATTATATCATTTATTGAATTGGATTTTTTTTTACATTATACCTGTAGAGCCATAGTTTCGTATTCAAGTATGGCCGCCTCCATATCAGAGGACAACAAATATCTCTTGGAAACACTCGCCCTCAAACTGAGTACCCTGAGCTATGAAAGTGTATAGGAGAATAGACTAGAAATAATACTACAAATTAAATACGAATGTGGTTCATGTCATAGCTTCTTCACAACCATGCAGCCTGTGCTGTATCATTTACACACGATGGACAGAAAAATGTGACTTTATAACTGCATCAAAATATAAAGCTTTTCGACCCAGGAATGGTACGGCACAGTACGGACAAGAGATATAATTTTTTAGTTGTCAGTAAATTTATGATACGTTTTTACGAAGATTATGAAATTTTTCCTAGACTCTAAGTCTGTTTCATTTTCTTACAACTTGTTAAAAGTTTGACAAGTAGACAAAATTCGGTCGAACAAAGTTGTGTCGTGAAAAATGACATAATTTAAAGCACAATATTAATATAGCTGGCCAATTTAAATGATGAAGAAACATTAGTAATTCAATATGAGAAAAAAAAATGCTGTCAATATTGATGCAGTGTTCTTTAAATTATGATCATAATTTAATTACAATCTCCCTTCTAGACAGTTCATAACAGAGTTTTATTATCCTGAAGAATGTAAGTTATCAATTACATAGAGTAGAAAATAGTGATTTTAACCTCTTATGTTCCCCTACTTGGCTCTGATCCCATACTTTCAAAATCAAAACAAAAGCATGTTATTAATTAAATCAGGGGCTTGTTCAACAATTGCATCTGCATGCAAAAGTTGTATTATGGAAGTAATGAGTGTTTATATTTTTTTAAATCGTTTGTGACAATAATTTTTACATTTTTAGTCTTCATGAAAATTCATGAACATTCATTACCTTGAACTATTAAGTTTTTTTCTTTAAACTGAAAATTACGATTTATATTCTTGTTTGTATCATCATTTGTTCATGAACTATGAATTATGAATGTTTTCATGAATTTTATTCATGAACTACTTTTATGAACCTGTTAAGAATCCTTTAAGAACCATTCATGAACAATTATGAACAACTCATATATAGGTTCTTAAAATCATGAATAATATGTTGGCGCAGGGGTATCATGACCCTGAATGGGGTTTCTTCAGATCCTTGTGTAGCGATCTATGTGAGCGGATCAAAGGATCTGATTTTAATCAGATTGTCTGAAAGTGTTCCTGTACAAGCAAAAGTAGCCTGTACTGAGTAAAAATTAAGTCTGCAATGAAATGTAACATATACATGCATGTTTTAACTGCAAAATCGTTGTTATATCCCCCCCCCCCCCAATAAATTGATTTTCATTTTAGCATACATTGATGCCTAAAAATTAGGGAGCATTTTGTTACTCAAACCTCAAAAAATGTCGCCGCGTGCTATGACCCAACATTTCAATTCTGAATGTTGGGTCATGACCCCCCACAGCGGGTCTATGACAGGTGACCGAAAGACAGCTCACTGAACGACAACTCGCCAACACTTTTTTCACAGACACTATAAAACTCGCCGATACGACAAGTCACCGAAAGAAGGGTCACCAACAGACACATTATCGACCAAATATATAAAGCATTGAAATTTAACAAATTTTTAGAGGAAATTGTGTATGTGAATAAACGTTTTTATTCATTTTCAAATCTTTTTTTCATTAAATCAGAAACTTCTGCTAATATTGCCGACCTATGACCTTGCTCGGATTAATCTGTTTACATGTGCTTAACAATGATGGAAATACAAAAAAAGACAAATAAAAAAAATATATATATATATATATATATATATATATATATATATATATATATATATATATATATATATATATATATATATACATCTTTGATTATGTTTATTATATCTGAATAGATCTACTTAATCATGTAAATACGACATCTAACAATTATTATAAAATCATTGTCTGTGAATTTCTTCTCACCGACACTATTGTCGGTGAATTGTCAATTCGGCGATTTTCACTATTGTCGGTGAACTGTCTTTCAGTGAGTTGTCTGGCACCGCCCACAGCATCAATTTTGGTTGGCAGGTCTGTTAGAGGCTTCAATTAGAAGTGATAGATTTTACAATTTATGATCAGAAGAGCTCTTTCCACATCGGGACAGGGGTTTTACTGGTGAAAATGGCTCACAGACCTCTTGTTTTATACCTACAGATGAACATGATGTATGAGTTAATTTTGGCCAAAAAGAAGGTAGAAGAAGCAGCTCTGATGGCAGAGATGACATTAATATCCTCAGGTCCTGCAAAGAAAAATAAATATGAGTATGATTCTGATGAGGAAACTGAAGGCGGGACCTGGGAACACAAGCAGAGAATGTCAGAAATGGAAGCCACAAAAGGTAATTATAGTATCATGGAAAAGCATTTGCAGAGACAAGTGATCAGGCAGTTTCTTGCACAATTTATTCTGGCTTAAACTAGAGTGTTCCAAGAAACGCATGTATCACCTCGATTTAGCTTCATTAAAGATTCGTACTTGCTTATAAAGTGTAGGGTAAGCTACTGCATTTAAAACACGGTAACACAGAGTCAAAAGATTAAAGATGTCATTTTAGTTTGACATCACAAACATTGATCAGAACGGGATGGAAGTGCAACATCACAAGCAAAAATCAAATACAGGTGACTCTTGATCTTTCGAAGTTCAAGGGACAGCAAGAAAAGTTCGAGAGATCAAAGGGTTCGAGAGATAGAAAGTAAATAAAGTCCTGAAATTTCATTTCCGATCATCGATGTTCTACTATTAAAAATACCGCAAGAGTATGTAAATAAAGTCATTTGGCTCATTTTCAATCGTACTTTACAGGTAATTATGTTAATTTACCTTATATCAACAACAATGATCGCATTTCGAATAAATAAAATGATTTCCTAAAGTATTAATATTTATTTGTTCTTATTTCACGATTACATGAAACCCGAATAGTAATTGTCTGTTTGGCTATTCCGCGGCTTGATCGGGTCCTTCAACAGCGTTTACCAGATTTTTGTTAATCGGTTTTCAGTCCTCGAGAAAGGAATTTCTTGTGTAATATTTGCCATACTGGGATTATGTAGACTCTAATAAAAGTTCATACTCTATGGGAACTTATTGAAACGAACGTCTATAATTAAATTATTATCTAAAAATTATCGTCTTGGTTAAGTAAAAATAAGTTTTGAATTTGTTTATAATTTACCGATAATAACCAATAAATAATTATATTAACACGGATGACCCACAGGTGTAGTGTCATCTATGTAAATACCCAATTGACACCTCCATGCTAGCCCAAGGCATTAACTGTTTTCCAGACAAGTCCAGGCTGCATCAATTTTACGCTTGATTGCGTGTATAATACAAGCTCAATCAAAATTTCGAGAGATAGAGAGTAAAATTCAATGAAATATGCGTAACGGGACCTGGGTTTTGGTTCAAGAGATAGAGAACTTCGAGAGATAGAAGTTTGAGAGATCAGCAGTAAATTTGCTTAGTTATATAGAGAAAAAAAACGAGACCGGAGGTTCACTTCGAGAGATCGGAGTTCGAGCCATCGAGAGTCACCTGTATCACGATCACTTTAGACATAAACTGTTGCATTGTTTCTTCCATTGAATGGAACTTACCCAACTGATAATACAGGAATTTTGAAGTGTAAATCACATTCACAATGAAAGGCAATATGAGTTAAAATGTAAATATAAGCACATCTTTGCTATAGCTAGTCAAAGGTTTCGATACGCTACTCTCCTCATAAGCCCTTGGCATACAGTGTTACAAAAAAAGTTGTGATTTTTAT
This sequence comes from Saccostrea cuccullata, assembly GCF_032062105.1. NCBI lineage: Eukaryota > Metazoa > Mollusca > Bivalvia > Ostreida > Ostreidae > Saccostrea > Saccostrea cuccullata. The sequence goes on along the minus strand of NW_026922818.1, from coordinate 96,646 downwards.
CTCAAGTAGTGAATGGGGTGGATTGACATCGATTGACCAATCAGCAATTGTATTTTGTAAATAATGATATCTGGTTTGGGATATATTTTGACTACTCTCGGGAATGAAAAACGCAAGTTAACAATGATCACATGCTATTCTGTGAATAGATATGGTGTCATCCAATATCTTAAATGATTAAGAATCTATATTGAAGATGTAGATTCACACTTAAGTCTTTAAATAACAAATGAAAAATCAATACCTTCTTGTTAGCTCATCTGAGCCGAAGTCTCAAGTGAACTTTTCTGATCAAAATATGTTGTCATTCGTGTTGTTATTGTCGCTGTCATTGTCATAAACTTTTCACAATTTCATTTTCTTCTCAAGAACCACTAGGCTAATTTCAACCAAACTTGCTACAAAGTATCCTTAGGTGAAGGGGGTTCAAATTTAAACAAATGAAGGGCCATGCCCTCTTCCAAGGGGAGATAATATTACGTTGTCTGATTTTCTTGTTACCTAAATGTCCTGCTAGTGGACTGTCATGAGCCAGGGACATTATCTTTGACCTCAGTGTCTTTGGTATGATGATCTAGGGAAGTTTCTCACCAGAATCTTTCTGAAATATTCTATACAGTAAACCATCCTGCTTCTGAAAGTAAGACTTACCTTCTTGAGTATCATTTTGTGCTAATACTCAGTACAGATTTTAAACTGTCATCTGATTCTTGAAGTTCTACCAACTTCTTTCTGTTGCATCATAACTGTTTCAAACCTTCATCCTCTGAATCCTTTTCTGTTGCTTTTCTCTGAGAACTAATATTACCTTGCTCCAACTTGGCCTGCAAATGTGTCTGAACTGCAGCACAGGTGTTCTCGTCATCTCCATCCACCTTGACTTCTTTTTCGTCATCCATTGGTTTAAGTATGCTAACATTATTACCAATAATTACATCAGCAAATAGAGACTCAAGAACAAGGGCATGTACCTTGCCTGATACATAAAGAGTCTTTAGATCTACCATTGCCTCATCACAGTTTCTTTGAGATCCATCTGCCAGAGTTATCACTCTTGAATGTCCTGTTTTTTAAGAGTCTGAAATAAAATTACTCCTTACAAATACAGTAGAGCATCAGGTATCTCTTAAAACTGCAATTGGTTGATCACTCACCTGGCCTTTTTGTGAATCCAAACCCAATGCTGCCGATGTCTCAATTACTGGCGACTCATTATCAACTCCACATAACTTGAGAATCACCCTACCGTTTGTTGTATCTTGTATTTGATCCACAACTTTAGACTCAGACTTATCTAAACACAATCCAACATTTCCTGACCTTTTCTCAGGCTTTGTGCCTCTCTGACCTTTACTGTCTAGACCTTTTGACTGAGTTTTCTTAAGCAAACAGTTTGCTGCAATATGTCCTACTCGATCGCAAATGAAACACTTTCTGCTATCCCCCATATTCAAGTGGCACTTGAGATTTGACTTACCATTTTGAGAATTTGTCAAACCAAACTTGTTTGGCTTTCCTGTCGACTTATTCCCTATACCATTAAATTGGACACAATTGCCACTCAGATACTTACTCTTATGTTCTGCCTGAAATGCATTAGACAACACTACAACCTCATCAATAGACTTTGGGTCGTGCTCCAGAATCCACAACTGCAAGTCTTTTGGACAATTTCTAACAACTTGTTCTCTCAAGACCATATCATGCAACTTGCCAAAATCTGAATCTATTTTCTCACGTTCACTCCAGTGATTAAGGTACCTTTCTACTAGGGATGTCAATTTTACTCGGACAGCTTAGTCGAATAGTCAGATGCTTTAGTCGAACGATAGACGAATATTCGTTTAATTTAATTATTTTTTCGTTTTTCAGTTTCACTGTTTGTCTTTTACAGACTAGTTTACAATATTTAACCTACGCTATCACCATTATACTAGTACAACGAATTTCTGTCAGTCGTAAACATGTACGTAGTGCAATAAAAACTGTACATCAATATGTATCCAATGTATTTAATTTCAAAATTAATATATTAGCTGCACGTTTTATCTAGATGCAGGATATCAAACGCCCGTATTTGTTCTCTCTTTACATGTACCCCATAATTGAAGCCAATTATTACGTGTCCGTCAATGATCTTTGACAGGTAAACAATTAAAGAGATAAATTTAAATTATGAAATTTTGTGCAAACAATCAATGATTGTATGAAATTAATATCAGAAAAAGAAAACACGTTTTAATTACTCTCATATAAACTGACCCCGATTTACATGTATTTACGATTTTTGAAATAGCTGTTTACTAGTAATTAATATAATTCTTCCTGAATAGACATGTTTGCCGAACATACATCGACGTACAAATAATTTCCTTTGAATACTAGTAGTTATACCATACCCTTAATTTTACATTTATGGAAATATTGATCTGTAAATAAATAAAATGGGCAAATATAAGTTTATTGCCTTGAATTCAAAATTACTTTGATGAAATACATTTTTTAACGAATAACCGACTAAAGAAATTTTAGTCGACAGTCGGTATGATCGAACGATAGTCGAGTACTCGAATATTCGTTGACATCCCTACTTTCTACCCTAACAAAATCTTTGAATGACTCATCATTTGACTGCTTACCCTGATGAAATTTTTCCCTGTAATCTTCAGAAGTAAGCTCTTATCTCTTGAGAATAGCAGTTTTGATGATCACATAGTTATCACTATCTGTATCCGACAATCTTGAATATGCTTCCAAAGCCTTACCTGCTAACATAGGAACTAAGTGAATAGCCTACTGGGATTTATCCCATTTCTGCAACCCAGCTATCTTTTCAAACGACCGTAAAAAGACATCAGAGTCCTGTCCCTCCTCAAACTTGGGTAACTTAACAGTGGGGCATTTAATCTCATGAGGTTGAGACCCCCCAATTTTATCATGTTCTAGCTCTTTTTCTCTTATAGCTATCTCTCGTAATTTCAGTTCTTTTCTACCTCTAGTTTTGCACTTTCTCTCTGTGTGCCTGACGCTCTTCTCTCTCTTGCACCCATCTCTCCCTTTCGAGCTCTCTCTTGGATTCCTGCTCCTGACGCCACATCTCAAAGACATTCTTTTATTTTTGTACCCTTTTCAATGAAGTCCGACATCCACTCTGGCATAACAGACATTCTGAAAGTTTGTTAACCTGAAACGCAAAAACAAAATTAATAATAGAAACAAACAAGCAAGCAAAATATTTCCTTAATTTACCCAAGCTCAGATGTATCCCACCACTGCCACCAAATTGTTAAGATGTGGGTAATACACTTTTAGAACTTGAATAAATGAAGGAAACAAAACAAACCAAAATTTAATAAACAAAACAGAAGTAAATTTTTACAACAAAAACAAAATTTAAAAAAAAATAGAAATGAAATGTCTATCATTAGAACGTCCGGGAGAGTTTCCTGAAAAAAAGTAGTTAATTGATCACAACACCTCTTCTGAACATTTACTAAATTTTGGTATCGAATTTCCTCTCTCGTATTTTTCACAAATGAAAATGAATATAAATTTACAAATAACACACAGTTGACTGTTTTCTAAACTTTCACAATGTTGTCTGAATTATCTTTGGATTTAATTGATATATTTTCAAAAAAGGTGAATTCTTTATTCAATAGCAATATATCAACACATAACTTTAAATTGCTGGTCCCGAGGTGTCCTTCAGTGATGCCTTACTTTGTCTTACTCTTTCTCATATTTGCAGTTGTAACTGCATAACCAATGCAAGCCTCTCCCTCTACCCTGGATGACTGGCTATTTTCAACGTAATTAGCTGTAGTATCCCGCCCAAGACCTGTTAATTATGAAACGAGATGAAAGCCCAAGGAAATAGGACCTTGGAGAAAAATATAGTAAAATAACCATACTAAATGTGTAGATTCTACCAAGAAAAAACATATTTTACAAATTACATTTCCCGTAAATACCTGATGTACTTTTGAGTACTCCAGGCCCCGGCTACTTCAACACAAGAAGCCAAACAGGTCTAATCTCGGCTGTGATTTCTCGGGTACTACTCGAACACGAGCTATCAGGTAGATAAAATAGCTAATCAAGGGGCTCCCCACAGGATAAAGAACAATATTTACACTCACACAATAGGGGTATCTTAAGGGATTAAAGAACTTTATTCGGTAATAACCAATATTTGCCCCCCAAATCAAACTTTGATGGAGATATATTATATTAAGTTCTTAAACAGAGGAGTATATGCTGACTTCAAAGCACAGAATTTTTATTTTCATAAGTAGAAAATCTTTCTTTCATAAGTAAACGCCATATGTACGTAATGACGTCACAAATATGAGGTAAATTTCAGTTTTTTATGAATTTTACAGAAAAATGTACATATTTCGTCGATATTTTGAGTAAAAGTCACCGAGCGCATGTGTGTTCAGGATCAATATTTTGATATAATGTGTAGAATGATAATATCAATGAAATATGTCAATATTGTTCCTGAACACACATATTTTCGTTCGCTCTATAAATTTTAAAGCTAAAATTGTTGAAATTTTGTCCATTTTGTCCTCTTTCTGAAAAAGGATATAAAATCGGACTAGTTTGTGACGTCATAAAAGAAAAAATTGTGAATACACTGCTTTGACACTATAATATTTTCTGTTAATTTATATTTCTCATACAATTTATTGAATTCAGCACATTTCAGGAAGTTTTCAAAATTTGACTTTTGTGGGGGCAAATATATGTAATATACCGCATATAGTTCTTTAGTTTGTTACATATGCCCCTTGGACTTAATTATGAAGAAGTTTATATCTAAACTTTTTTAGCTCACCTGAGTCGAAGGCTCAAATGAGCTTTTCTGATCACGTTTTGTCCGTCATCCGTCTGTCTGTCCAGCTGTCTGTCCGTCTGTAAACTTTTCACATTTTCGACTTCTTCTCAACAACCAATGGGCCAATTTTAACCAAACTTGGTACAAAGCAGCCTTGGGTGAAGGGGAGTTTAAATTGTTAAAATGAAGGGCCAAGTCTCCTTACAAGGGGAGATAATCAAGAAAAGACAAAAATAGGGTGGAGTCATTAAAAAATCTTCTTCTCAAGAACCACTGGGCCAGGAAAGCTGAAACTTATGTGGAAGCATCTTTGGGTAGTGTAGATATTAAATTGTTAAAATCATGACCCCTGGGGGTAAGGCGGGGCCACAATAGGGAATCCAAGTTTTACATAGAAATATATAGAACAAATCTTTAAAAATCATCTTCTCAAGAACCACTGGGCCAGGAAAGCTGAAACTTATGTGGAAGCATCCTAGTGTAGTGTAGATATTAAATTGTTAAAATCATGACCCTTAGGGGTAGGGCAGGGCCACAATAGGGAATCCAAGTTTTACATAGAAATATATAGAACAAATCTTTAAAAATCTTTTTCTCAAGAACTACTGGGCCAGGAAAGCTGAAACTTTTGTGGAAGCATCCTTGGGTAGTGTAGATATTAAATTGTTAAAATCATGATCCCCAGGGTTTGGACAGGGCCACAATAGGGAATCCAAGTTTTACATAGAAATATATAGAACAAATCTTTAAAAATCTTCTTCTCAAGAACCACTGGGCCAGGAAAGCTGAAACTTATGTGGAAGCATCCTAGTGTAGTGTAGATATTAAATTGTTAAAATCATGACCCCTAGGGGTAGGGCAGGGCCACAATAGGGAATCCAAGTTTTAGATACAAATATATAGTATATAATGTTTGAATAATGTTTGAATAAATCCATTCTTAAAGATAAACAAATCTTGTTAATTAATTAAGGTAAATCTCAGGAATAAGAGGACCCACATAATTTTTGTAACACCCAAGATCAGGTAACATTACACAGCCTCTATCAAGTGTACAAAAGGAAAGAGTACTTTTAAGTCAAGAGTTTTATCTTACAAAATGGCATTTTAGAACGTGAAAGTGATATGTTTCACTACTATACTGAAAGGAAAAAGAAACGCATATTTTACTTTTAAATTAAATGAAAACTATTATTTCGAAAATGTTTTCCAGTATTGTTATCAAACATTTTAATTCATCTTTAATCTACAAGTTACCAAAATCGAGTGTGACTTTGACTGATAATTCCTGAGTTATTGAAATTGATACGTCGATACCCCCCCCCCAAAATTAAAATAAAAATTCTCATAATCTCCCTTGCACATTGGTAACAGCCTTGATTTTCCTGTGCATTGAGTTCACCAGCGCATTTATCTTTCTCATTTGATTATTATTCAACTCTTCCGACAATAGTCTTAATGGTTGATAGAAGCTGTATTATTCCAAAGCCAACAAATCCCCCCGCCAAATGAGTGCCACGAATTTTCATTTTAGGATAGAATTTACAGAATCCAGCTGTTTTGGTACACGTGAATGTTTGTGAGAAAGTCTCGACAAACACTGGCTACATTTTCCCAGTGTTAACATGCTAAAAACATTACACACACGACGTGTACGTGCACGCGTGAGAGTAAAATCGACGTAAAAGTTGCCAAGCTCGCGGACAAAATTAGAGCAGAGAATTTCTGTCAATTTTAGGTTGAAAATATTGGTATGATAGTTTGCTGTATAAATATCGGTTTCAGTGATAATGCCTTGACAACAACCGAGGTGACATGATGAAAAGCCCTGTCTTGATGTGACGTTGTTACGCGTCAACGTCACCGCCATGGTTGGTTGGAAACCTTTTAATTTAATCTCTGACAACTGAAAAACCCTTTCTTGTTGAAAAGTTTAAAACAAACTGCACAGCAACATCTTGTTGCCTTTTCATTCACTTACGCAATTCAATTACTGGAGCCGTTGTAACTTCCGTCAGCCATGCCATGATTGCACGAAATTTATACTGATTTCAAATGCGGAAAACGATGTCTATAACTCCAATGCATCGATTAGCACCACAAAATGTGATCATAGAATTGTCATCATCAACATGCACGTGTTTTTGGCTTTTTATCATTTCCCCTACGTGACGCCATACATTTCATGGTTGAGTAATTTTGACCAGCAATTTTAGTGCACAGTAATCAAAATACACATTTGACCAATTTTCATAATTTTCGGCCTTATAGTTAAATATGTTTCGCTATTATGCTATTATGCGTTTCTCTTTCCTTTCAGTATAGTTTAAAAATATATTTTATTATTTTATTGATAATGTCAGTGTTATCACACTTAAACTCAGTTGGATGTTTATGCAACACATCTGTGCTAAAATAATACAAATGTAGTGCCAAGAATTATTATAGTGCTTTAATGGTGGAACATTCATTACATTGTATTGTTATTTATTCTTTAAAATTATTTAAGATGGGACCCCATTGGAAATAAGCTCTTGAGCTTTAATGGGTTCAGGGGTAGACAAATAGAATTTTGCAGTACTTGCCCTCGGACAGGTTACCATCGTAAAACTACTTGTCCTACCAAAAAATATGCTTGTCCCAACTTTTTCTTAAATAACATAGAATTCAAGCATTGATATTAAATTATTTCTTTTGAGTGAGACACCAAAACACTACATGAAGACCATCCTAGATCTAAAATCGCGAAATTCTTCCACAGATAAATTTAGAGGAAAATGTTTAATTTAAACGTGTTTAAGGAGTATTCCTCCTCAAAATTCTGCAATAAGACACCTTTCTTTAAATTAGTGTATTTATTTAATGAAAAAGGTAAAGATATCGAACTTTGATCAATCTCATAAAACCCACAAACAACACGAATCTGTGAACAGAAACACTACTGCATGGCGATTAAGAGATCGACATCATGGCTGTGTGATTGCCAGGGAACAGCAATCAACAACAATTTTAATACCACTAGCATCTGTATTCACAGTATGAATTTAATATTTTGACAAATGTCTAAATTCCCATACAACGTTTTTGACGACATCGATAACTCCATGTTTTACGACATCTGCATATTTTAACAACACATTAATGGGTTAATTCTAGAGGAGTTCCGATTATTCGATCTACGTGCAGTGGTCAACAGCAGTGAAAACAGGTGCTTTGCTGTGATTCATGTGATTACTTTAAAAGCGATTACACAAAAGATATTTAAGAACCGTACATGATTTTTTTTGTTAATTGGAAAAAAGTACTTGTCCGCGGGCAGGCACCTGTTATCAAATTACTTGCCCTCCAACCAAAAATGGTTGTCCCGGGCGTCGGCAATGCTATTTGTCTAGCCCTGGGGTTATCCTTTATATCAATCTAGTCACAGTGGAATTGTTACTATTTCTTAAATGTGGTTATCTTAATTATTTATTTGTGTATAAATCTATATGTAATCTGGATTGCCAACTTTTATCTTTCATATGATCATGTATAATTATATAGTGTATTTGTTTTATGTATGATGAAATGATGCCAAATTTAAACTACTACTAGTCTCTACTACTAACTGATAAAATTAGTACCTTTATTAACTTGCTAAATTAAAAGTTTTTTGGAAGGCTGAACTTTTATGAAACAATATTAAATTTCACAAGCCATTGAACTAGGAAGACAAACAACTTAGATTTTTAAAAATAATGCCTTGTGTACTTATAGCACCAACGAAACGGTTTCTTATTCGGAAGTGGTCAAACAACATTAATATTGATTTCTCTTTGGAAAAAAAAGGTTGAAACTGTATCAAACATATTTTTATTTTTGCAGAATGGGCAGAAGCTCTAACAGAAGCTAACAAGGGAAAACATTTTATTGGTGATTTCTTGCCTCCAGATGAATTGGAAAGATTCATGGAAACATTCAGGGTATATATCTAAGCCAAAAATTAGAAAACAATTCATTTATTAGAGCCCCACAAGGATTTGTGGGTGCCTTACAGTATTCACTCTGTCTGTCTGTCAATCTGACATTCTTCCATCCACAAATTTTCTGGGTTTTTTCTTAGCTCACCTGAGCCGAAGGCTCAAGTGAGCTTTTCTGATCACATTTTGTCCGTCGTCTGTCTGTCTGTACACTTTTCACATTTTTAGATCACGTGAGTAATAAACTCGGTGACCTATTGCTATCTGTTTTTGTCCGATGTGCATTGTGCATTTGAACATTTTCAGCTTCTTCTCTGAACCGCTAAACCAATTTCAACCAATTTTGGCATAAAGCATTTATGGGTGAAGGGGAACACAAATTGTGAATTTCATGGTCCTTGCCCCTCTGGGGCCTGAGGGGTGGGGCCAAAACCATTAAAATTAATGCAATCTTTAAAAAACTTCTTCTCTACTCTTGGACACCAAGCAGTCAAACTGTTGGTATGATTGTAATCAGCATTGAGTTCTCTACCAAAATTTTGAAATTCATGGCCCCAGGGTCAGGGGTTCTAGTGTTAGGGTGGGGCTAAATAGATTATATAGTGAAAATGCATTATTTCTTTGAAAATCTTCTCCTCTGCTCCTGTGCATTTAATAAACTAACCAAGTACATAGTTATGTTGAGTAAGGCTGCCTTTTCCAAAATTGTGAATTTCGTGGTCCCAGGGCCAGGGGTTCTAGGGTTGGGCTGTATTTATTACATAGTGAAAATGCATTATTTCTTTGAAAATCTTCTCCTCTGCTCCTGGGTATTAAATAAACCAACCAAGTACATAATTATAATGAGCAAGACTATCGCTTTCTAAATTGTGAATGTCATGGCCCCAGGATTGGCGATTCTGGTGTTAGGGCGGGGCTCTATTAGTGAATACAGTGCATATAGTGAAAATGCATAAATTCTTTAAAAATCTTTTCCTCTGCTTCTGGGTATTAAACCAATAAACTATGTACATAGTTATGATGAGCAAGAATGTCTCTTCTAAAATTGTGAATTTCATGGTCCCAGGGTTGGGGGCTCTGATGCTAGAATGGGGCTCTGTAGACCTTTTCCTTTGACATATTTTGCCTAGGAGTTATTCTCCTTCTCTGCCATCTTGTAGGGCAAAATAGTGAATTTACCTCTTTGAGAAACCAATTTTAAACAAGCATGCAAGGAATATATGGGGGAAAATATTTACAAGCTTAAAATTATGAATCAATAGAGGCTTTAACAAACGTATATTCATAAGTAAAGTAGTGTTATCTTTCCCTCAGTAATCAGTGTAACAAATTGAACTGGGTTGAAAAATGAAGGGATCTGGGAATGTTGCCCTACAAGATGGCAGCAAAGGGGAATAACTCCTAGGCAAAATTTATCATAGGAAAAGGGTCTATTGATCATATGGTGAAAATGCATAAATTCTTTGAAAATCTTCTTCTCTGCTCTTTGGTATTAAATAAACTAACCAGGTACATACCGTATATGTTGAAATTTTAGCGAGACGCAAATTTAGCGATTTAACCTTAAAAATAAGTACTTTAATTAGGGCCCCGCAAGAATTTGTGGGTGCCCTATAGTAATCACTCTGTCTGTCTGTCTGTCATTCTTCTCATCCACAAATTTTCTGTTTTTTTTGTAATAATTTTTAGCTCACCTGAGCCGAAGGCTCAAGTGAGCTTTTCTGATCAAAATTTGTCCGTCGTCTGTCGTTGTTGTCGTTGTTGTTGTAAACTTTTCACATTTTCATCTTCTTCTCAAGAACCACTGAGCCGATTTCAACCAAACTTGCCACAAAGTATCCTTGGGTGAAGGGGATTCAAGTTTGTTCAAATGAAGGGCCACACCCTTTTCCAAGGGGAGATAATTATGAATTAGAGAAAAATTAATGGCATTTTTAAAAAATCTTCTTCTCAAGAACCACTGGACCAGGAAAGGTGAAACTCATGTAGAATCATTCTCAGGTAGTGTAGATTCAAATTTGTTCAAATCATGACCCCCAGGGGTAGGGTGGGGCCAAAATGGCCGATCAAAGTTTTACATAGGAATCATAGGAAAAATCTTTAAAAATCATCTTCTCAAGAACCACTGGGCCAGGAAAGGTGAAACTCATGTGGAATCATCCTCAGGTAGCGTAGATTCACATTTGTTCAAATCATGACCCCCGGGGGTAGGTTGGGGTCAAAATGGCGGATCAAATTTTTACATAGGAATATATAGGAAAAATATTTAAAAATCTTCTTCTCAAGAGCCACTGGGCCAGGAAAGATGAATCTCACATGGAATTATCTTCAGGTAGTGTAGATTCAATTGTATTCAAATCATGACCCCCGGGGGTAGGGTGGCGCCAAAATGGCCGATCAAAGTTTTACGTAGGAATATATAGGAAAAATCTTTAAAAATCTTCTTCTCAAGAACCACTGGGCCAGGAAAGATGAAACTCATGTTGAATCATCCTCAGGTAGTGTAGATTCAAGTTTGTTCAAATCTTGACCCCCAGGGGTAGAGTGGGGCCAAAATGGCCGATCAAAGTTTTACATAGGAATATATATAGGAAAAATCTTTAAAAATCATCTTCTCAAGAACCACTGGGCCAGGAAAGATGAAACTCATGTGGAATCATCCTCAGGTAGTGTAGATTCACGTTTGTTCAAATCATGACCCCCGGGGGTAGGGTGGGGCCAAAATGACTGATCAAATTTTAACATAGGAATATATAGGGCAACCATTTAAAACTTTCTTTTCAAGTATTTCAAAGCCATGATTAGTTAAATTTATATGGAAACATCCTCAAGTAGTGTAGATTCTAGTTCGTTCAAATTATGATCCCCTGGGGGGGGGGGGTTAAAATTAAAGCCCCCCCCCAACCTCAGTAAACTTTCAGTTCTGATCTGATATGTGCTTTTTCCTAGCTGATGTGCTCAGGTGAGCGCTGTGTCCCCTGGGCCTCTTGTTTTTGTAGTTGTCCAGTTTAGTTCAAATTTGGTATGGTAGTTGAATAGGGAGTAAGACATGTTTTAATACTAAGAATGTTTCTGTATGTCACCCTGTTCGGAGCTGGGGTGGTGGGGTAGGTTCTCAGCTTTATATATAAGATTTCTGTTTTTTTCTTAAAATATTTTCTTGTAGGTGTCCTATTAAGTTCAAATTTGGTGTATAAAATGAATAGGGAGTAAGACATCTTTTAACATGAAAAATGTTTCTGTATGGCACCCTGTTCAGAGCTGGGGTGGTGGGGTAATTTCTCAATTGTAAATATAAGATTTATGTTTTTTTGTAATTATTTTTTTTTGTGGTTGTCCTATTCAGTTTAAATTTAGTATGTTAGTTGATTAGGTTATAAGACATCTTTTAATATTAATTAAGCTTCTGTATTTCACCGTGTTTGGAGGTGGGTAGGAGGGGTATGTCCTCAGCTGTATATAGTATACATGTATAAGTGAATGAGCAAAGAGAGATAAGTGCTGAACATGTTCCCTTTGCAAACTAGGAAAACTGAAATGAGTCCCTTGTGTTTAATTAATGTCTTCTACACCTCTATTTGCAAGTGATGTTTATTTTGAAGTAATTTTTGTTTGCTTTTATTTAAGGGTGGGATTTGATAAAGTATATGGTTCATTCTGGTTCAATTACTAATATTATGTAAAATAAAAAAAATAATTATATAATATATGTATTAGAATAAATTTATTAGTCAGATATAATTTTTTTTAATTGTTTTTTGTGATCATTTTTTTTTCTCTTTTTTTTAGGTCACCTGAGTAAACTCAGGTGACCTATTGCTATCTGTTTTCGTTGTGCGTCGTGCGTTGTGCATTGTCCGTTAACATTTGAACATTTTCAGCTTCTTCTCTGCAACCACTGAACCAATTTCAACCAAATTTGGCACAAAGCATCTATTGGTGAAGGGGAACACAAATTGTGAATTTCATGATCCCTACCCCCCTGGGGCCTGAGGGGTGGGGCCAAAACCACTAAAATTAATGCAATCTTTAAAAATCTTCTTCTTTACTCCTGGACATCAAGTAGTCAAACTGTTTGCATGATTGTAACCAACAATGAGTCCTCTACCAAAATTGTGAAATTCATGGCCCTGGGGTCAGGGGTTCTAGTGCTAGGGCGGGGCTAAATAAGTAGGTAAGGAAAATGCATTATTTCTTTGAAAATCTTCTTCTCCATGCTCCTGGGTATTAAATAAACCAACTAAGTACATAGTTATGATGAGCAAGAGTGCCTCTACCAAAATTGTGAATTTTATGGCCCCAGAGTCAGGGGTTCTGGTGTTAGGGCGGGGCTCTATTGATTATATAGTGAAAATATATGAATTCTTTGAAAATCTTCTTCTCTGCTCCTGGGTATTAAATAAACTAACTAAGTAAATAGTTATGATGATCAAGAGTGCCTCTACCAAAATTGTGAATTTTATGGCCCCAGGGTCAGGGGTTCTTGTTTTAGGGTGGGGCTCTAATGATTATATAGTGAAATGCATGATTTATTTGAACATCTTATCCTTTGCTCCTGGTTAATATACTAATGATCTAATTCCATATTTAAGGCCAGGATTTATTTTATTTTCAGTTTTACAAACCCTCCGCTCAAGGTTTTGAATTTTCAGAAAAAAATTTTAAAAAATTTCTTTACGATGTCAAATTTGAGTCGGGATCGAGATTTCAAATTTACGAACTCGCACTTCCGGTTTTACGATGAAACGGCGGGTGAATAAAGCTGAGAAGATAGCAAAATTCATCGATAAGAGTGCCATTCAAAACGTTTCACCCGTTCAAAGGACAAATAAAATGCTGACGACTTTGTTGCACAATATCATGCTGGTGAGATAATTATGTATTCGTTTCAAAAGTAACTGTCTGTAAATTATTTTCCTCCCCCAGGTTTTAAACTGCCCATGGTAGCTATTGCATATTGCCAGCGACATTGTTTAGGTCTCTGTTTTAGCTTACAGTCTAAGCATCATTCTTCAGAAAAGGGTTGCTTATGCATCAGATGTAATGAATATAATGAATAAAACTATGGGAGAAGTTAAGTCCATTTGAGGAAGAAATAAACAATAACCTGAAGAAATAAAAAAAAAAATTCAACTATTAAAAGGCAAGAATATACAAATATATACAGGCATGTAGTATCATTTGTATCAGCCAGAAAAATTATTTTACACTTAATTGAAAAAATGTTCACCCTACTCCCCAATACTCCCTGTCTGTTTTATGATAGGAATTATAATTTTAGAGATCAAGTAAATTTTAGAACAATGTCTACACATTCACCTAACACATATTTAAAAAATGAAGATATATTGAAAGACTTCTAAAGAATTGATTTTTTAAAATATATTTTGATCAACATCACAAAATTTATATAACTGGCCCAAACTGACAGATGATGAAATAAGCAATTAAATGTTCTACTTTCCTATTTGTAAGCATTATGTGTCCAGTGGTAAGGAGCCTATTAGGATAGCATAAAAAAAGAATGTACAAATGTTAATAATTGATTTATCAAAAAAAAATTTTATTTCCTTCTCCTTTGGGACTTTTTTATTCTCATGTTCAGAACTAAACCTAAACATTAAAAAAAATGCTGGCCTTATAATGAAGAAAGGGGCCTCTTTCAAAATAGATAATTTCAGGGCTGCTGGGTCAGGGGTACCAGGGGGGTACTTTGACTAAAAATAAATTAATGCTTTGAAATCTGCCCTTTGATAAGCAATGGTGCCTCTTTCAAAATTTGTGAATTTCATGGCTTTTGGATTAAAACACGAACCAAATACAATCGCTGGAAAGTTGTTACATGATACTCAGGTGACCTATAAGGCCCGTGGGCCTCTTGTTTTTTTTTAGTTATTGTTTTTGGCTGCTCTGTAAATATTTAAAGGTCAAATATCAAGGAAATAGATATACTTGTATATAATATATGTTGTAAACAATGGTTAAAAAGAAGGAATTACAATATTCGTTTAATTTTAAACCTCGTTGTTTTCTTTATTTACCTGTTCAAATATCGCTAAAAATAACGTTCATCAATAGAGTTACTTCCCCTTTTTGTGACGTCATTAGAGACACTCGACAAAATTTACTTACAAAAGTATAGTAAAAAGTGCTCTTAATTATCTAAAATTATGGCAAATTTTGAGGAACAGAAATGTTTTTATATCAGAGTAATGCGTAGATCTGTCTGTTAAGAATAGGCTTTGTATATTTGAATTAAGAAAGTACGCAAATTGATTATTCTTCTTCGACCGTTTCTGTTTCGTCCGAAGCCGGTAAGGGTGAAAGTGGAAATTAAAATAACACAAATGACAAGGGATCATCGCAGAAGCTAACGATTATACATCAGGGGCTGACAAATACATTTTTTGAGCACTTGCCCTCGGGCAAGTGGTTAGGCAAAATTTACTTGCCCTACCTTTAAATCTACTTGCCCCACCAAATTTGATTTAAATAAAAACAATTAACATGTATCATGTTTGTGTCCTTGTTTATTTCATTTTTCTCCAACCTCATATTCTTCATATTCATCATACATGTCATTTTGTCTAGACTTTCTCTCAGGGGCCTGATGCCCATTTACATGTCTACCCCTTGATGACCCTAACCAATGTTCTATAGCTTTGGTGGCCTTAAATTCATAAAGGGGTGGGCCTTCAACCATAATGTTAATTTGTGCCTGTAAATTTTCTTGAGTTAAGTTTGATCTAAGCCTTGTCTTCATTAATTTCATGCTTGAAAAAACTCTCTCACATTTAGCAGAGCTACAACTGAGACTCAACATCAATTCAATCACTTTCAACAAGTTTGTTAACCTTGGAGAAGCAGTTTCTGACACTAGCAAATATGCCTCATAAAGAGGCATAGTTTAATAATGTGCAACACAAACTTTCAAATCAGTATATTCATTTAAAATTGATTCCTTGGTTTCATCAAATATTGGTTTAAAAAAATTGATGATATTTTCCAGACTTTCTCTTCCATAAAGAGCAAGAGAGGTTCTGTCTAATGGCCAAAGTTTAAAGTTAAATACTGTATTAAAATCCTTCAGTGGACTTTCTCTAAAGTTGCCAAATCTGGAAATAAAATAATTAATTTTTAGTTTTTGTGCCAAATTAATTATCTAAACTTATCTGTACTTCCACATAGTCAATCATTTCCTTACTAGATTTCCATTTTAAACAATAAATGATTCTGAAAAAAATAGATAAAGTGAGTTATAATTCTTAAGAATCTTTAGAAATAAAATATTATACCTTTGATCCAAGGACTTAATCACAGCATCTAATATACTTCTGGTGTCACTGTCCATGTAGTCAACAGGATTGCAGGGACCATGAAGTTTGAGATCTCCAAACATTTTCTCCTCTGGGTTATACTTGGACATGAACTCCCTCATGTAGTTTCCAGGATGAAATTTCAATGAAGTTAACCTCAAGATGACTGCCTCAACCTTAGGAAGCACTTCCAACACAAGTAAATCCTCTGTTTGGAAGAACTACAAAGAAAAAAGATATGTTAAGCACAAAGAAAATAAAAATAAGTCTTAAGTTTAAATTAATTAGCTAAGTAAAGTCATTCATTATTTTATTTAAGTTATTTTCCAGTTTACGTTAGACAGATCTGTTATGATATCCAAGACATCAATAAGTAGAAACATCACTTTCAGAACTGAAGAAGATGTTAAATCTTTGAGGTATTTCTTTGCTGTGCCTGCATACAAGTCTGTCCTACTTGCAGCTACATCTAAATGTGTTGTGACAACAACCAAATTTGTTTGGATGGCTCTCAGGGCTTTCCCTTGACTGGCAACCCATCTCACCTAGTATAAAACACATCAATTATTTAATATCATTAACAAAATCATAAAAACTTTAAAAACAGTTCACATTTCTCAATATGAGATAACAAAAATAAATAAATATTTCATTTCTTAGACTTACATCTTTTACATCTGGAATATGTGCTAGATCAGCATCCAGAATTTCTGCTATGGCCTTTATTTCTCTGTGTCTCTTTGGTGATCCATGATTTGTAGATTCCTTTTAAAGTGTTTTCTAATTTCTGAAGAACTTGGACATCCTTGACTGAATCCATCACTGCCAGCTGAAGTTTGTGTGCTATACACCACATTCCCAGAACATGATTGTATTCCTTCATAAGTTTACCGATCACTCCGTTTTTCTTTCCTTGCATGACATTTGCACCATCAAAGTTTGCACAAATTATTGTAGGACCTGGTTCACCAGCTTTCAAGTTCTCTTTCTTTAAGCCAACTAAACTCAAGGCTCTGAAAATTCCATCTAACACCCCATCTGCATGACCATGTTCCAAATTTACAATGCCACAAAATATTGTTACAGGATTTTGAGATTTAGGAGACACATATCGTACAAGGACATTCTCTTGTTCAATATTACTGCAGTCAGTACTACCATCAGAGAGAACAGACACAAATGTTGCTTCTTTCAAATCATCAGCTACAGCCTCAGTCATAGCATCCCCGATCGATTTAATAAAGTCTTTACATCTACAGTAGAGACCCGTTATTACGATGTTCACTTTGTCACGGTAAAATATTGTAATACCGAGGGCAACTGATACAAAAATTTCCCTATCATAAAACATCGTTTGATTTTCATGTAATAATTGTCTCTCCTTCACACCTTTTCATGCCTTCTTATAATACATCTTATCTATATAAACAACAACCAAAATTCTGATTATTTTATTCTCTTTGTATTCAATTAAAAGTCATTTCTAAATAAACAACAACCTTTTTTGTGTTCAAATAAAAAGGCAAAGTAAATAGACATGCAATTGTCAAAATAATTTTTTTTTAATTACTGAACAGATAATTAGCAGTTGCAATTTTGATTTGTATTTCTGCTGACAACTGAACTGTTCAGTTTGAGCCACTACCCAAGCTGTTAAAACGTTTTAGTGGAGTTCAAAATTTGTTAAATTATGTTTGATACCCAAGCTGTTTATGTGTTCGCTTTTATTTGCAATTTTAAGAAATTACAACATTATGTGTACCTGTGTAAATATACATGCATAATATTAAATATAACCTTTTATTTATTTAATTAATTTATTAAACTAAGATGAAACAATAAAGAATTTTTTTAAAAATAAATTACAGCAATAGATAAAAAAATAGGTTTATGAGTAATATAATTGTTTAACAATGGCTTTGGCACGTTTTTCCAAAATCTGCTGGGCTCGCATGGGATGAATGTAAACAGGTGGGTGCAACAAGATTTATAGATCAAATAAGTTTTATACTTCAATTAAAAACTCTCTACAAAATCACAGGTGTTATGTTTATTTGAAATAATTCGTTTCCTTAAGTGTACATTCCAGCAATCAACACTGAATAGTACAGGTACGTAATACAACCTTGTTGAAATTTTTACATGTATACTGAGACCTGGCGATTTTGGACAACGTAATAAACAGTTCTTTTTTGTATAGATTTGTTAAGAAATGGATTTGTGCTTTGAATTTACAACGAGAGATAAGCGTTGCTATCTTTCAAATCACCGTCAGCCTCAGTAGTAGCGAGTCTCTACTGTATTAGCATTCAAATAATTTTTCCCTAGATCAATTCCAAGTTTCTGAATCAAAATGCAATCGCTTTCAAAATCACTGTGTGGTCTACCATGTTTTGCAATTTTGTATGCTATATTGAAAAGAGCATCAAGTCTTTTCATTTGATTTTCATCTAACTTCAGCATTGCTTTCATAATAGGCGTTGCTCTTATGTTGGCACTTACTTGATTTCCATCTGTAGTCACAGGAGTTTCGTTTTTCTGGCGATAGTAAGTTGTGCATAACATATGAACTTCGCTGGTATGATGGGATTTTAGAGATTCCACACGAAAAAGTTTGCATCCGTTGAAAAAAGAATTGTTCTTAACGTTACCAACTGTAGGAAATTTCCTGCAAATAGTGCAGTACACTGTGTTCTTTTCATCGTCATATTTCACCCAAGGCCACGTTTCCTCCCACGTTTTGATAAAACCTCGCTTCCTCTTTGTTTTCTCATACTTCACATGTTTTGATACTGAACCTGAAGGCTCGGAGCTTTCGTTATTATTATTATCCACTAATTGCTGGTCATCACATGAACTTTTTCTCTTAGTTTTTGTTATAAATTTTTCCATAGCAGACTCGATAAGGTAACCGCGCCACAATGTCAATATGTAAACGTCTTTTTCGCGCTTGAACTTTTCACGTTACCAAGACTTGATAAAGCGTTTTCATGATCTTAAATAATGAATTGTTAATTCGTACGAAAAACTACTTTCATTTTCAGTACGTATAGCTTTAAAAAAATCACTTGCCCACGGGCAAGTCAATACTGATTTTTCACTTGCCCGATCGTAAAAAGCACTCGCCCCGGGCGTCGGGCAATGGGATTTTTCAGCCCCTGTACATACATGTAATTTGTATTTAATGCCTTTTATGCCTAGGTCACATTTAAGCCAATGGTCGGGCGACTAAATTTTTCTGGTCTTGTCGGCTGAAAGAACATGATCGGCTGATACAGTATCGGGCGACACTGTGCAGTCACATTAATTCCTAGGGACACCGATGACTTGAATAAATAACACAAAAAATCTTTTTTCTTTAGAATTCAGCAATATTTTTTCATAGATCTATATTCAGATAGGTGACGTGAGTAATGTTTGCAAGACAAAGTGGCAGAATCTTATAAAATTACGACTCAATGTTGAAAATGTGTTCAAAATTTTGTATGGATTTGCAAAAAAAATGGTGCATATATAAGCAGCAAAGAATACGTAAGATTTCTTTATATCTTACGGATTAATTATACATGTTATTTCCGTTCAAAAATTATATCAATCCATGCATCAAAATTTTGTTTGTGTTATGTATCCTTACTAGGTTAAATATTGACAAGTCGGCCAATCGTCGTCCGTTCATCGAGCCCCCCCCCCCCGTATCCCTGACCCGGGGATCCTGTCCTGAAATTAATTTTGGAAGAGGCATCTTACTTCATCATAAATATGTACTTAGATCATTGGCATAATAACCAGGACCAAAGGAAAAGATTTTCAAAGATTTCATGCATTTTCACAATGTAATCAATAGAGCCCAACCCCAACACCAGAACCCCTGACACTGGGGCCCTAAAATTCACAAATTATGAAGAGGCAACCTTCCTCATCATATGTACATAGTTCATTGGTTTAATACCCAGGAGAAGAGGAGAAGATTAATAAAAAAATAAAAAAAAATAATTAATAAAAAAAATTAAAGAGTTAAAAAATTAATAAAAAAAAAATTATGCATTTTCACTATATGATCAACACAGTCCCACCCTAACACCAGAACCTCTGACCCAGGGGCCATGAAATTCACAATTTTGGAAGAAGCAGTCTTATTCAAAATAACTACCGTATAAGTACAATTTTTAGCGAGGATGTAATTTTGGCATTATTAGCAAGGGTGCTGAGATCGCTAAAATTAAATATCGCTAAAAATTAATTTCGTTCTGGTTATAATAGCTTCTTAAATGAGCATTTTATCTTCCATTTTTGTCTTCCATTTGTTTCATTTACAGCTGTTTTAAACAATCATTACACGACAAGTAGATTTACCAGTAAGGAAATGACTTCCACTGCTTTTTTTTAAACATCAATATATTCTGATATCAGTAATTTCATTCACAATATTAAGTAGATAATCAGTCAAAAGCTATGGAAGATAATAAAAGGTCTACAAATTCCTATTTATAAAAAGATTTTTGAATAAAATGAATTGCTCTCTTCACTTTATCCCCATTCACTTTATCCCCAGGGACAAATAAGTGTCTTTTCTATTTTCTTTGATGCTGATGTGGAATGCTTTAGGATAAATGATAATAAATCACAAGGGAACCATTTTAAAGACCTATCAATTCCTTGAGAATTTTTTTTTTTAATTTATGTTTCCTAATTAAATAAAATAGAATATGGGACAAATATCCTTACTTTAAATCTGTCAACATGTAATCTGAGAGAGATTTTAGAAAGATAGATATACAGTGATTACAATGTGGTATTAAATGTATACTATAATCTTCTTTTTTTATAAAAACATAAAATATATACATGTACATTACTAAGCAATTTTGTGTTCAATTTGTAATTGTCTGAAGAGCCATTAAAGGCAGAAAGTGCTTACAGTTAAAATGACTCCAGTCTTGTGATTCTTGATTTTTTTCATTGGATATATTTTACTGTACCAAAAACTGGATTTTTCTAAGAGAAATGTGTGGGGGTTTAGTTGTTGTTGTTTTCTTCCTTTCTTTCTTTCTTTTTTTGTTTGTTTGTTTGGGGTATTTTGTTTATCATGTAATGTGTGAGTTTTTTTATTTTCTTTCTTTCTTTTCATGTTTGTTTGTTTATCAGTTTTTTTTTTCAAACAATTGGTAAGCTCACAAAGTAAAATACCATTTTATTTAAGAAAAAAATACAGATCTATGTTATATTATCTGATTAACAGCAACAGGTAATCAGTGATATTTAATATATTTTTTTAACATTTAAGAATACATAGGAATTCATATAAAAAAGAAAAGAACTAGCTGATACCAGTCTATAATTCATGCAATGAAACCTTCAAACAAACATCACTTGCAGACACATTCTGAAACAGGCAAGATAATTAATCCCAGAGGATTAATTGTCCTGCTCTCATCCATTTACTGAATTGAATCAGAGCTTACAGAAGGAACATTTTCAGACACTATTCTTAAGTTTCCTTAAAGGTCAAGTATAATATTTTTGTTAAAATTCATAATTATTCATTAATGTCAGTCTCTGGAGCAATATGAATGACATTCTGAGGTCTATCTAATTTTTTGTCACCAATTTCCATCACTAATAGTCGTTTAAACTTACCTGTGTGACAAGTGGATCATTTATTGTAAATCGCTTGTCTCCCTTGTTGCGTGACGTCATCAGAGACAGCGTGAAATAGGAAGTGCATGCTATATTGCCGTGTTTGGAACATTATTGTTTGTGAGATGTTGCCATGTGGGCTTTTAACTGTACCAATAAATCGGAACAAGACATAATTATATATTTGAATTCTTACGCACCTGAAATTGAGGGAAATATGAGGGAAAAAAGAGATGGTTTTGAGCCTAATAAACACAAAACACTATAAATATTTGTAAGCGACATTTTATGTAGACCAGTTTAGGCTACAATTTATTATAAAATTATCTCAAGAATTTCTTGGTTTTATTTCAAATTTAAATTGCATTTTTCAATTTGTCAGTTTAGGTATTTATAGATACAATTACTGTTTTGAGGGAAACTTTTTTTATTATTGATGTTGTCACGGTGACCTACTTTTGACATTTTATGGCTATATTTAATTATATCTGGTACTTATTGGCTCGGAATTATCAAACTTTGTCAGTTGAGGCATCTTAGGGTTTCATTGAATGTCCAACAAGAAGTAGGTCACAGTGACCTAATTTTGAATATCGCAGGTAGTTATTGGCTTAGAATCATCAAATTTTGTCAATTTAGGCATTATGGGTTTTTGAATAACGTCGACCAAAAAGTAGGTCACCATGACCTACTTTTGACATTTGATGGCTATATTTAATTATCTCTGGTACTAATTAGCTTAGAATCGTCAAACTTCGTCAGATGATGCATCTTGAGTTTTCAGAGAATGTTGACCAAAAAGTAGGTCATGGTGACCTACTTTTGAATATCTCAGGTACTTATTTAATTAGAATCATCAGTCTTTGTCAATTAATGTATCTTGAGTCCTCAGAAAATTTCAATCAAAAGGTAGGTCACTTTTACCTACTTATGATATTTTATAATTATATTATAATATCTTCAGTCTTAACTGGCTAAATATTATTAAACTTTGTAAGTTCATGCATTTTTGGGTCTTATGATTCTAATAGAGTTGGAGGCTTCTAATAGAAGTGATAGATTGTACAATTTATCAGAAGAGCGATTCAAGGCCCTTGGGCCTCTTGTTTTTTAGACACGATAACTTGGCAGATAATCAATTCCTTGTCTATTATACCACATCTTCCGTTTTTTGTCAATCTAATTTTAGAGATTGTTCCTCCACAGTATATGGAAATTGCTAGTATTGCTAGTATTTTTTTTACTCCAGCATGTACGAGGTTTACTCCGAAATACATGTACTTTTGACTTGGCGCCGCGTAATACCGAGTGCATGTTCTAATGTAAAGGGCCAATCTCTAAAACTTGACAAAAGCGGAAAATATAAAATATCGAAGTATTGGTATGACGGACAAGGAATTCATGTATATTTTGCTTAGTTTTATTTTCAGTAGGGGGAAAGGGGCAAAGTTCATGAACCAATCGTTAGGTACTTGTGATCTTGTTGATCTTGTTGAGTACTGTAACAAGAATAAAAAAACAAAACTTTCCCTCAAAACAGTATTGCGGCTATAAATACCTAAACTGACAAATTGAAGAATGCAATTTAAATTTGAAATAAAACCAAGAAATTCTTGAGATAATTTTATAATAAATTGTAGCCTAAACTGGTCTACGTAAAATGTCGCTTACAAATATTTATAGTGTTTTGTGTTTATTAGGCTCAAAACCATCTCTTTTTTCCCTCATATTTCCCTCAATTTCAGGTGCGTAAGAATTTAAATATATAATTATGTCTTGTTCCGATTTATTGGTACAGTTAAAAGCCCACATGGCAACATCTCGCAAACAATAATGTTCCAAACACGGCAATATAGCATGCACTTCCTATTTCACGCTGTCTCTGATGACGTCACGCAACAAGGGAGACAAGCGATTTACAATAAATGATCCACTTGTCACACAGGTAAGTTTAAACGACTATTAGTGATGGAAATTGGTGACAAAAAATTAGATAGACCTCAGAATGTCATTCATATTGCTCCAGAGACTGACATTAATGAATAATTATGAATTTTAACAAGTATAGGTTACATCATAGAAGCCGAGCCGATTGATTATATCATTTCCACGCCCCATGAAAATGATATAACCAATAGTACGAGGCATCTATGATGTAAGCAACTTGTCGCATGTCTGATGACGTGAATTTCATTATATTGAGAGTGTCAAAATTCAATAATAAAAAAAAAGATTCATTTCAAGCTAGCTCTCCAACATGTCGGACGTTCTTAGTGAATTTGACTTTGAGTTTTTAACTGAGTTTTAAGATTTTGACAATTATTTTTGAGCCAGGCACTCGACATACATGAAATCACAGAAAAAAATAGCAAGGAGTTTAACAATAAAAAGTTTGGAGATTTTACCGTAAGTTTCAAATTTTCAAAATGGATTAATCTTTTGAACGACTGGGAACTTTCGACCGAGTTAAATACATGTATTTTAGTTTAGTTAAAGGGTAAGAAATAGCTACACATGTTCATTTTTCTGTTGTTATGAACTTGTGAAATAAAATCAGTTTTTTTTTTCTCATGACCTGATTTCTGCCTCCTGCAGTGATATATGAAGGGGCGTGGAAAGTATTATCGCATATGTGATATGGGATATATCACCACAGAAAGATCAAAGAAAATCACCGCAGATATGCGACAAAAATATTATACTTGACCTTTAAGGAAACTTAAGAATAGTGTCTGAAAATGTTCCTTCTGTAAGCTCTGATTCAATTCAGTAAATGGATGAGAGCAGGACAATTAATCCTCTGGGATTAATTATCTTGCCTGTTTCAGAATGTGTCTGCAAGTGATGTTTGTTTGAAGGTTTCATTGCATGAATTATAGACTGGTATCAGCTAGTTCTTTTCTTTTTTATATGAATTCCTATGTATTCTTAAATGTTAAAAAAATATATTAAATATCACTGATTACCTGTTGCTGTTAATCAGATAATATAACATAGATCTGTATTTTTTTCTTAAATAAAATGGTATTTTACTTTGTGAGCTTACCAATTGTTTGGAAAAAAAAACTGATAAACAAACAAACATGAAAAGAAAGAAAATAAAAAAACTCACACATTACATGATAAACAAAATACCCCAGACAAACAAACAAAAAAAGAAAGAAAGAAAGGAAGAAAACAACAACAACTAAACCCCCACACATTTCTCTTAGAAAAATCCAGTTTTTGGTACAGTAAAATATATCCAATGAAAAAAATCAAGAATCACAAGACTGGAGTCATTTTAACTGTAAGCACTTTCTGCCTTTAATGGCTCTTCAGACAATTACAAATTGAACACAAAATTGCTTAGTAATGTACATGTATATATTTTATGTTTTTTTTAAAAAAGAAGATTATAGTATACATTTAATACCACATTGTAATCACTGTATATCTATCTTTCTAAAATCTCTCTCAGATTACATGTTGACAGATTTAAAGTAAGGATATTTGTCCCATATTCTATTTTATTTAATTAGGAAACATAAATTTAAAAAAAAAATTCTCAAGGAATTGATAGGTCTTTAAAATGGTTCCCTTGTGATTAATTATCATTTATCCTAAAGCATTCCACATCAGCATCAAAGAAAATAGAAAAGACACTTATTTGTCCCTGGGGATAAAGTGAATGGGGATAAAGTGAAGAGAGCAATTCATTTTATTCAAAAATCTTTTTATAAATAGGAATTTGTAGACCTTTTATTATCTTCCATAGCTTTTGACTGATTATCTACTTAATATTGTGAATGAAATTACTGATATCAGAATATATTGATGTTTAAAAAAAAGCAGTGGAAGTCATTTCCTTACTGGTAAATCTACTTGTCGTGTAATGATTGCTTAAAACAGCTGTAAATGAAACAAATGGAAGACAAACATGGAAGATAAAATGCTCACTTAAGAAGCTATTATAACCAGAACGAAATTAATTTTTAGCGATATTTAATTTTAGCGATCTCAGCACCCTTGCTAATAATGCCAAAATTACATCCTCGCTAAAAATTGTACTTATACGGTAGTTATTTTGAATAAGACTGCTTCTTCCAAAATTGTGAATTTCATGGCCCCTGGGTCAGAGGTTCTGGTGTTAGGGTGGGACTGTGTTGATCATATAGTGAAAATGCATAATTTTTTTTTTATTAATATTTTAACTCTTTAATTTTTTTTTATTAATTATTTTTTTTTATTTTTTTATTAATCTTCTCCTCTTCTCCTGGGTATTAAACCAATGAACTATGTACATATGATGAGGAAGGTTGCCTCTTCATAATTTGTGAATTTTAGGGCCCCAGTGTCAGGGGTTCTGGTGTTGGGGTTGGGCTCTATTGATTACATTGTGAAAATGCATGAAATCTTTGAAAATCTTTTCCTTTGGTCCTGGTTATTATGCCAATGATCTAAGTACATATTTATGATGAAGTTAGATGCCTCTTCCAAAATTAATTTCAGGACAGGATCCCCGGGTCAGGGATACGGGGGGGGGGGGGGGGGGGGGTACAAAGTCTGATAATAAATTAATACTTTGAAATCTGCTCTTTGGTATTAATCAACCATTTATGATGAAATAAAATTTATGATTAAATTTCCAAAATGTTGAAATATGTGGCCTCAAGCTCAGTGGTTCCTTTGGGATGGGGTGCACAGTTGGTTTTTAAGTGGAAATGCATTTTCTCTTTGTTACCCTGGTCTACCTCTGGGTATTAAGAAGCCAAAGTAAGCATGCTAAGTGTGTAGTAATGATAAGCAATAGTGCCTCTATCAAAATTGTGAATTTCATGGCCGATGGTTTAGAAGATGAACCAAATTCAATTATTGGAAAGTTGTTACATGATACTCAGGTTACCTACGAGGGGTGAACAAAAAGTTCACAAGATTCAGATCAGAATGAAATTTGGCCACTTATAGTCATGCATATGTTCTATGAATAGCATATGAAAAGTATATACTGACAAAACGTCAGAAATACTCAAGCTGTAGAAAGTCAATTAGGATGTGTCATTGATATCTTAAAATAGTTGAGGTGAGGGCTATTAAGTTCAATCTTCTGTTGAATAAACTACAGGTAGCCTACATGAAACAAAATTCATATATTGATTTTAATTAGAAGAAATATATAATTAATCATACTACTTTTGAAGACAATTTAGACACAATTTCCAGAATATTTTAATTGCATAATTTAATGAAATATTTTTTTATGTGGACATTTAGTGTAAGTTTTTTGCATTTTTGTATTTTTTTATTATTTTTTTTTTTTTGCATAATGACGTACATCACATTCAATATATACATCAATCTAAATAGCTTGCTACAAGCCTGTAGAAAAGTTTTTTTTTAGCTCTGTTATGAAAGATTATGCGATAGAAGTTACATCTAGAAAAATGCTTCTGTCCGAATATCTTAAACAATTTTTCGAAATGCTACTCCTCCTACAATTTTAATTTGATTTCAACATATTACTTGGCACACAAGTAGACTACACTAAGATACATATTGGATAGTGCATCATTTTTGACACAGATGAACGGTGTTGCCATGGTTACAAAAAATAGAATTTTCTGTGAAATTCCTTAAAAACGCTACTCCTTCTACAGTTTTGGTCTGATTTCAGTATAACTTGGCACACATGTAGACTACACTAAGATACAGAGAATAGTGCATCGGTTTTTCATTTCGATGAACGGTGTTGCCATGGTTACTAAAAATAGAATTTTCTGTGAAATTCCTTAAAAATGCTACTCCTTCTACAGTTTTGGTCTGATTTCAATATAACTTGGCACACAGGTAGACTACGCTAAGATACATAGAATAGTGCATCGGTTTTTGATTTCGATGAACGGTGTTGCCATGGTTACTAAAAATAGAAATTTCTGTGAAATTCCTTTAAAACACTACTCTTTCTACAGTTTTGGTCTGATTTCAATGTAACTTGGCACACAAGTAGACTACACTAAGATTTAGAATTCGGTTTTTGATGATGAAAAGTGTTGCCATGGTTATTAAAAATAGAATTTTCTGTGAAATTCCTTTAAAACACTTCTCCTTCTACAGTTTTGGTCTGATTTCAATATAACTTGGCACACATGTAGACTACACTATGATACATAGAATAGTGCATCGGTTTTTGATTTCGATGAACGGTGTTGCCATGGTTACTAAAAATAGAATTTTCTGTGAAATTCCTGAAAAACGCTACTCCTTCTACAGTTTTGGTCTGATTTCAATAAAACTTGGCACACATGTAGACTACACTAAGATACAGAGAATAGTGCATAGGTTTTTCATTTCGATGAACAGTGTTGCCATGGTTACTAAAAACAGAATTTTCTGTGAAATTCCTTAAAAACGCTACTCCCTTCTACAGTTTTGGTCTGATTTCAATATAACTTGGCACACAAGTAGACTACACTAAGATACATAGAATATTGCATCAGTTTTTGATTTCGATTTGTTACCATGGTTACTAATATATAGAATTTTCTGTGAAATTCCTTTAAAACGCTACTCCTTCTACAGTTTTAGTTTGATTTTAAAATAAGTTGGCACACAAGTAGACTACACAAAGATGCATAAAATAGTGCAATGGTTTTTGATAAGTACAAACCAGTAGAGCTACAGTCTCGACAGAGACTTCTGGTTTCAAAATGGAAAGGGGGGGGGGGGGGGGCTCCGGGCTGGGCCACATGGGGAACCACTACGGGTTCATTCGCTGCATTAAACCACGGCCAAATCTGTACGATCCTCTCCTATTTGGACCGTGGCTTGAGACGATGAGGTTCATCTAGCTGAGCGGCATATCGAATACATATTCCGTAAGAATCCAAAAGAAGTTATTATAAAATAGGTTCCGTTACCAAAGCTTAAAATAATACTAGAATTTAACATTGATTTTGTGCTGTTACTTTACTGTCACTCAAAGTACACATCATTTGCAGGCCTGTGAAAAGCAATTTTAGTTGGGGGGTACAGCCATAAATTTATTGACCACGAGTTGTAGAATTGTTCACGATGGCGTAACCTGCGTCACCTTTCAGAGTCTGAAGTGGACTCGTCCAAGGATGCTTTTTCGGCGACTGTCTAAAGTTACCTGAGATTCCTACGCGAAGGAAAGCGCGAAATTTCTGTATAGAAACTGTTGCGGCTGCGGAGCTTCACTCATTGTTCATTCGCCATAAAATAGAATCCGATATTTAACACTTAATATCTTTGAATATACAGACGTTTTAAAGATAAGCTTCATTTTTGTTTCTAGAAATATTTTTATCTATTAAAATAATATATTTTTGTGTTTTTAAACACGATGACCTAGCATCGTTTTAGATAACTCAAGCCCCTCTAGGGCTTGAGTAAAAAGTAATGATTTTCTCCATTGTTGTGATGTCACTATGTGAAAATGACTTCAATATGTAGGTGACTCGTGACAAAAAATGGTTGTCACAGTCTTACTCGAGGAAGGAACGGCTGTAAAGTTTAACATATAACTTAGAAATTCCTTTTGAAATAACTTATAATAATTTGTACAAGGCTTATGAAGACAATAGACTTTCCAGACATTTAATCATAAGTTGAATTGATTGTTCTAGTGAAGGGAGGGAGATGGTTAAAGATGACGTTTGTTTTTAAACCCAGCAAAAGCAAGCTGGGGAAAAGATGTGTCCTTTGTTAGGCAATTTGTTATGAAAGATTGGGAAGTTACATCTAGAAAAATGCTTGAATATCTTAACAATAATAATATTATTAAATCCCTACAATATCATTTAATTTAGACTTTTAACATATTAAATATGACAAAAAGAAGGCCCCGACAACTATTTTCATATTGGATAAACAACATTCCTAACACAGAGGAATCGGGTTGTGATGGTTACCATGTTCTTTCTGGGAAGTAATATCCTTATCCAACCATCCTATTTTGGAGATTTGGTTATGATTGACAAATGGACTGTTCTTGTTATAAAAATCAACTTGCATGGTAATATAAGACTTGGAAAAATATTGTAGTGTCTATGAACAGAGTGCTTCAGAGCATGTCACGATACCACCTGGATCACGTGATTCAAACATGGGCAGAACGGATGCAGCTATGCATTGAAATCAGAGAGTGCTACATGTACTTTAAAAGATTATGAGCACTGAAGCCTAATTTTATTTGTTTTATGGAAGATATTCAATTTGTTCGCAAACTTTTTGATCACCCCTCGTATAAGACCCATGGGCCTCTTGTTGACTTTTTCCCAAGAACCACTGGGCCAGTTTAAACCTGGTACAAAGCATCCTTTGGTGAAGGAGAGTTTAAATTGTCAAATGAAGGGCCAAGTCTCCTCACAAGGGAAGATAATCAAGAAAAAACGAAAATAGGATTGGATCATAAAAAAAAAATTCTTCTCAAAAACCACTGGGCCAGAAAAGCTGAAACTTATTTTGAAGGATCCTTGGGTAGTGTAGATTTTAAATTGTTCAAATCATGGCCCCTGGTGATAGGGCGGGGCTGAGATTGGAAATTCAATTTTTACATTGAAATATATAGGAAAAAATCTTTAAAAATCTTCTTCTGAAGTACCAGTGGGCCAGAAAAGCTGAAACTTACGTGGAAGCATTCTTGGGTAGTGTAGATTCTAAATTGTTCAAATCATGATCCTCAGGGGTAGGGCTGGGCCACGATGGGGAACCAAAGTTTTACATTGAAATTACAAGACAAATCTTTGAAAATCTTTTTCTGCATGCAGTACCACTTGGTCAGGAAAGCTGAAACTTATGTGGAAGCATCCTGGGGTAGTGTAGATTCTTAATTGTTAAAATCATGACCCCCTGAATCCAAATTTTTACATTGAAATATATAGGTGAAATCTTTAAAAATCTTTTTCTTAAGAACCATGACCCCTTTAGTCAGGATTACAAGGGGGGAAATCTGTTAAAGAGCAGCATTCCCAAAGTTACTTAGGTGAGTGATGTGACTCCTTTGCCTCTTGTTTAGATTCCAATTTTAAAGGAAACATATACTCATCAGAGTTAAAACACAAATTTTCATGTTGCATTAGTTGGATACACTTAGTGGAGCATTCATGTCTTATGAACACTTTTATGCCCCCCTTTGAAGAAGGGAGTGCATATTGCTTTGCTGCAGTCTGTCAGTTGGTCGATCTGTCAGTCCACTTAGTTCCTGTTCATTTTCTTCACAACTGTTACACATACTGAAATGAAATTTGGTATACAGATTTATCAGATGAATATCTAGGATTTGTTCTGTTTTTGGGTATGATTGAGCCATTTTTGACAGAGTTATTATGCCCCTTGGGCTTAGAAAAATTTCAATTATCGGAAATTATTGAGACAATTACATTTACTCCATAAAGGACAGAGATAATTTCATGAAAATTCATCAACATTTTATAAAGAACGAATAAGACACTAACAGTACAGGCCACGAGTTTTCCGCATAACTCGGTGGAAAAAGCACCGTGTGAAACGCTCTGTGTTACACCGTGTACACGGTGTAGCACGGTGTGTGTGGATTTGAAATATACAGGTAGGCACACCGTGCCATACCGTGTCTAGAAAAACTCAGCTATTGTCCTCCGTGTCGCACCATGTCCAGTAAATTTCCCTCCGTGTTGCACGGAGTGTCCAGAAAATTCTCCTCCAAGCTGCACCGTGTAAATAGTATTACAGACAAAATCATTTGTTTCTGATAAAAATTAATAATAATCTTTGATGATAGTTTATAACTTTGGTTTATGTATATATAGTAATCATTTTTATTCTACCAGATATTGGACTCTGAATGGCACACATGATATTGAGATTAGATATTGGTAAAAAAAAATTGAATGATTTTCATTTGAATTAACTGTGTGTCTAGAAATTTATATTTTAGTAAAATTATTCATTCACGTTACAAAATCAAAATTATGAATTTTATTTTAAATGAATAATTTAATCTCGTGTTCATGTAACAAAGGAAGACGAAATGGCGTCGAGCTGCTTTCGTGTCACATACACTGTATGTAGTATAAAATCCGAGCTGTATTTATGTTCATGGTTTTAACATGTACAATACTTGTACAATCCAAGCATTATTATGTATATTCCTTATTAAAATACATTTATTTTGTTCATCTTGAATTATTCTGAATGTGGATGCGAAAATTGTTAGCAGAAACATGAAATCAATGCAATAATTTCAAAGCGTATTTCTCGTAACAGCAAACATTATTTTCATAGATTAGTGTTCACTACGTTATGTTTTTAATATCCTTTCAGTGTAAGTAATTTTTTTAAAAAGATTTTTCTTTATTCTAATAAGTTTTTCTTTTCTTGTAAAGTGTATAAAAAGCAATACCAGAGAGAGAGAGAGAGAGAGAGAGAGAGACACTCATACAACCCCCTTCTAACATACTAGTAGTCAGTAATTTTTTTTTTGGATTCTTCGTTTTATTTAAGTTACGGAGGTCACAATTAATCTATAATTCTATTTAATTGCCACCACAACTTTTGTTTATATTCAACCCATTTAATGCAATCAATTCGTTCTCTGTATATGCTGTAAGCACAAAATCCTCGTGCATCAATTGTCAATCAAAATCCCATGATTCTAGGTGACCTTGAAAGACTGTTTACGCGGAAAAAATTTCTCTTGTGATTTGAAACAATCTTATGGTCAGTTCCGAGTTCACACCTGTTTAAAAAATATATTGGGTCTCTGCCGGTGGGCCAGGGGTGCCGTATGTTTATCACACCTTTCAAATTCTTTAGCTCTGACCACAGCATGCAAGTGTATAACACACTCAGCTGATATCATGCAAAATTCATCTTCCAGGTTTCACTACAACAACGATTATAAAGTTACATGTACTTTGTTAATTTATTTATCCTTTTTCAGACACATATAAGCATGTATCCCGTAGATTAAGATTTTAAAAAACATAACATAAATTTGCAGACTTCTGGTAAAGTTTGAATTGAATTGAATTAGAAGGGGGGGGAGACCATTTTTAAAAATCACTAAATATCTGTATGTTTTCTCAAACTGTTTTTTTTTCTTTTCATTTTTCACATGATATATTTGAGAATGAAGTAATATTCGTACTGAAGTTAGTAGTAAGTACATTTCATTTGCCAAAAATTCAGCTGGTGATTTTTGTATTCGGCGTGTAAGTTGATCACTATTTTAATTAATGAAATTTATCAGATTATCGTCTCTGCCTGTTCAGTAGATTTTCGAGTTTACTGTATTTAATATTTATCTCCATATTTTACATAATTACAGATTTTCAGTGTTAGTCTTACTGCAATAATCCTTATCTGAACCTGTCCAATGATTCGCCGAGTATCAGTACCGGTATCAAAGAGCAGAATTAATGTACGCGTCTGATATGTATTTTTTTCTTTGAATTTTATTCTAGACACAGTACATATATATATATTTTTTAATTCTTACAAAATAATTAATTCACTTAGTATAATCACACATCTGATATGTACTACGTATGAATGCATACGTAGGGAAAAACGATTTTGTATCAACA
Organism: Saccostrea cuccullata; assembly: GCF_032062105.1. Lineage (NCBI taxonomy): Eukaryota > Metazoa > Mollusca > Bivalvia > Ostreida > Ostreidae > Saccostrea > Saccostrea cuccullata. The sequence continues at coordinate 63,321 of NW_026922818.1, read as the reverse complement.
ATTTAATTGAACACAGTTAAAATCACAATCAAGTAATTCATTTATGAAAGTGTGTTTCCTCTTAGTGTAATATAATAATAGTCTATTGAACTTTCTATAACTAATATAATTAGGATTTAACTTGAAACGTGATTGTACATTTTTTTTTTTTTGGCTGGACATGAGTACGTTGTTATTAAATTTTAAGGCATCTTATTAGTTTAAACATCTGTATGCAATAAAATACCAATATTAATTTATGGAAAAGTACAACAAATATTTCAAAAGAAAGTTGATTTAATTTTATTAAATAAGGGCAATGAAAATGTTTAAGATATTTATCATCAGAACTGTGACACACCGTGTTACAAGGTGCAAAGAAACGCTGACTTCAAAGACGCCGACAAGGTTCGAGGTCCACATTAAAGCGTGGACTTGCCGTCCATGGGGCCCTGTGTTTTTTGCGGAAAACTTCTGGCCTGTACTGTATGCAAAATTTCTAAATCTTATGATAATTAGATAAGTTTCGGTGAAATAATAAACATGCGTTAACAATAAACAAACTACGTTATTTAACGTCACGTCAGCCGGTGATGTTTTCGCATGTGAAACAATCGGGATGCGTTTAATACTCTTCCTTCCTTGTTATTACATATAACATTACAGTCATGCCCTAATTCCAGAAACATTATACAGTATGTGATTTCAAATATTTTGGAATCATTCAATTTTTTTGTTGGATCTTATTAGCTCTTCTGAGCCAAAGGCTCAAAGAGCTAATGCTATGGCCATTTGTGCGGTGTGCGTAAACTTTTTACAATATGGGCCATAACTCAAGAACCCCTTGGCCAATCAGTACCAAATTTGTCACAGGGTATCCTTGGTCCAAGGGCTACCATTTATACTAAAATAAGGGTTGGGACCCTTAAACACGGGGAGATAATTAGGGAAACAAAACCAAAAGTACTGGTTGCTAAAAAATCTTCTCCATAACCACCTGGCAGATTTTCACCAAACTTACATACAAGGATCAGGATATGTTGAAGATTAAAATTTGCACGGGGAATTACCCTGGGGCAAAGGGCGTGGTCTCAAGGTCACTTCAAAGTTGACCTAAATTTACAATTAATAAAAACATATATATTTTGCTTATTATAAAGACTAGGATCATCAAATCTTGTAAGTTGATGCATCTTACGACTTCACATCATGTTAACTCAAAAGTAGGTCATGGTGATCTACTTTTTAAATTTTGCGGGGATTTTTCAAATTGATTTGAAGGCATATTTTGAACACTTTAAGGCCTATGATCATCAAACTTTGTCAGTTGATGCATCTTGGGTCCTCAACCAATGTCAACTTAAAATTAGGTCACCGTGACCTACTTTTTTAACTTTATGACTTATCTTTTTAAAAACATTAAATCCCATTATTTCAGACACTGGGAGGTTTAGAATCATCAAATCTTGTACTTTGATGCATCTTGGGACCTTGAAACATATTTATGAAAAAGTAGGTCACTGTGACCTACTTTTTGAATATTGCTGACATTTGTTTTCAAATTGTTTAAAACGCATATTTTGATTACCTTCAGACCTACGATCATCAAACTTGGTCAGTAGATGCATCTTGGGTCTTTGAAAAATGTCGACCGAAATGTAGGTCATGATGACCTACTTTCGACATTTTATGGCTTTATTTAAGTATCTTAGGTATTTATTGGCTTAGAATCATCAAACCTTGTGAGTCAATGCATATTTGGTTTTCGGAGAGTGACGACCAAAAAGTAGGTCAGAGTGACCTACTTTTGACATTTTATGGCTATATTTAAATATCTCAGGCACTTATTGGCTAAGAATCGTCAAACTTTGTCAGTTGAGGCATCTTGGGTTTTTGGAGAATGTCGACCAAAAAGTAGGTCACGGTGATCTACTTTTGAATATCTCATGTACGTATTAGCTTAGAATCATCAAACTTTGTCAGTCTAGGCACCTTGGGTTTTCGGAGAACGTTGACCAAAAAGTAGGTCACTGTGACCTACTTTTGACATTTTATGGCTATATTTAATTATATCTGGTACTTTTTGGCTCGGAATCATCAAACTTTGTTAGTTGAGGCAAAGGGTTTCATTGAATGTCCAACAAGAAGTAGGTCACGGTGACCTACTTTTGAATTTCTCAGGTACTTATTGGCTTAGAATCATCAAATTTTGTCAGTTTAGGCATCTTGGGTTTTTGGATAATGTCGACCAAAAAGTAGGTCACTGTGACCTACTTTTGACATTTGATGGCTATATTTAATTATCTGTGGTACTAATTGGCTTAGAATCGTCAAACTTTGTCAGTTGATGCATCTTGGGTTTTCAGAGAATGTTGACCAAAAAGTAGGTCATGGTGACCTTCTTTTGAATATCTCAGGTACTTATTTAATTAGAATCATCAGTCTTTGTCAATTAATGTATCTTGAGTCCTCAGAAAATTTCAATCAAAAGGTAGGTCACTGTGACCTACTTATGGTATTTTATAATTATATTATAATATCTTCAGTCTTAACTGGCTAAATATTATCAAACTTTGTAAGTTGATGCATTTTGGGTCTTATGATACTAATAGAGTTGGAGGCTTCTAATAGAAGTGATAGATTGTACAATTTATCAGAAGAGCGATTCAAGGCCCTTGGGCCTCTTGTTTTATGGAACTAATGGACTCTTCTCATCCACATATTTCTTACCTCATTGAATTGATTAATTAGGGTTACAAATTCATATTTGGTTTTGTGGGTTAAAGAGAACACATGAAATACTGTAGATTCCTTATTTTTCGCGAGTACTTATTATCATGGAGGACCTCTTCAACGTCAAATTGCGAGAATAATAATTTGTGAATGGACGGTTCATCAAGAGATTATACATTGTTTTTAGCACCATGAAAATAAATGCGGATAATTTTATTTTGCAAGTGGTGCTTCTCGCAAAATTACGTGATAATTACTTCCACGCGTATATTTAGGAATTTACAGTAAAACTTCCCGGTGACCCTTTAAAATGTAAGCAATCCACATAAATTTGCCCTGAATAAAACCAAATGGTTCTACAGTACTTTATTATGTAAATTTAATACAGGCATTGAAAGAGGGCAGAGAACCTGATTTGACTGATTACAAAGATTTTAAGCTGACCTGTGAAAACCTTGGGTACAAGATGCTTCAGAAGTTGGGTTGGAAGGAAGGAGAAGGTTTAGGTGCTGAGGGTCAGGGTATCAAGGATCCAATCAACAAGTAAGTTTTACAGGATGCAAGGATATTCAGTGTTTTTAGGTGATATAGAATTTGATTAAGACAAATTGTTTTTTAGAAGAACTTATGAAATAGACATGATAAAAAATGGTGCCTGACATTTGTCTATTTTCCTGTGTGTGTGTAAACAATTTTTCAAAATCAGTATTCCTCCTACAGTCTGATTTCAATACAACTTGGAAACAACAAACATAATTCTTCGTATTGGTTTTTGATGTCTATGAATGGTGTTTCTATGGTTATTTTGGTGTGATTGGTCAACAGGGGATGTTTACTCCTCCTGGTGCCTGATTCCACTTGTGATGTTTTCTTGTTGTCTAATGTGTTTGCTCTGCTCCTGATTTGATTGTTTCCAATGGCCTATTGAGCTTGAAGCTGTTCATTATCACCATTGTTTTTAGGTCACCTGAGTCACTCAGGTGACTTATTGCTTTTTAGCTCACCTGAGCCAAAGGCTCAAGTGAGCTATTCTGATCAAAATTTGTCCATTGTCTGTCATCGTTGTTGTTGTTGTCATCGGCGTTGTTGTTGTAAACTTTTCACATTCTCATCTTCTTCTTGAGAACCACTGGGCCAACTTCAACCAAACTTGCCACAAAGTACAGTGATTGGGAAGGGCATGCGCCATGCGTCATAGTCGCATTGAAGTGAAAATCAATCAATGTTGGCGCCCGGAGGTGCGCATTTAATTTTTAGCGATCGTATTTGGAAACATTTTGTGTACGACTTTCTTTAATTGTTTTACTTTCGTTTTAAATGCAGTCAATTTTAAAACTACAAATCTCATTGGTGGATGCCCTTCAAAAACTGCTTCCGGTTTAACAAAGCACTTAGATTTGGTACATTACAGCATTAATTTGTAGGGCAAGGTGGTGCTTAGTCCAAAATTTGACATGATTTAGCACCAAATATGGATAAATTATGTTCTGTTTGGGTTCCTTTAAATTTGCTGCATTGCATATATGTTAAAAGTTAGATTTGGTTAATTAAAAACGTGTTTTCTTTCGTATTTCATATTTGTTTGTCATTTTGTTTTTTCTTAAACTGGCCCGTCAAATTATTTTGATGGCCCATTTATTTTCAAAATGGCGCATTAAAAATGTTGACAGTTGCGCCATAGTCCCATTGACCTTTTTGGCCTTCCCAATCACTGAAAGTATCCTTGGGTGAAGGGGATTCAAGTTTGTTCAAATGAAGGTCCATGCCCTCTTCCAAGGGGAGATAATTATGAATTAGTGAAAAAGTAATGGCATGTTTTAAAAATCTTCTTCTCAAGAACCACTGGGCCAGGAAAGATGATACTCATGTGGAAGCATCCTCAGGTAGTGCAGATTCAAGTTTGTTCAAATCATGACCTCCAGGGGTAGGGGCCCATAATGGGGGGTCAAAGTTTAACATAGGAACATAAAGGGAAAATCTTTAAAAATCTTCTTCTCAAGAACCACTGGGCCAGGAAAGTTGAAACTCATGTGGAAGCATCCTCTGGTAGTGTATATTCAAATTTGTTCAAATCATGACCCCCGGGGATAGGATGGGACCACAATGGGGGTTCAAAGTTTAACATAGGAACACACAAGGAATATCTTTAAAAATCTTCTTCTCAAGAATCACTAGGCCAGGAAAGATGAAACTCAGGTTGAAGCATCCTCTGGTAGTGTAGAATCAAGTTTGTTCAATTCATGACCCGGGGGGATATGATGGGGCCACAATGGAGGGTCAAAGGGGCCAGGAAAGTTGAAACTCATGTGGAAGCATCCTCTGGTAGTGTAGATTCAAATTTGTTCAAATTATGACCCCCCGGGGTAAGATGGGGCCACAATGGGGGGTCAAAGTTTAACATAGAAATACATGGGGAAAATCTTTAAAATTCTTTTACTCAAAAACTGCAAAGCCATGATTGGTCATAGTTATAGGTAAGCATCTTCATGTGGTGTAGATTCAAGTTTGTTCAAATCATGATCCCTCTTGAACCTACTTTTATATTTAAATTTTTCAATACTGAACTGATTTTTAGCTCTACTGGACAGAGACCAGAAGAGCTTATGTGATAGTAATGCGCCCGGTGTCTGTCCATCTGTCTAGCTGTCTGTGTGTGTGTCTGTCTGTCTGTGAACAATTTTTCAAAATGCTACTCCTCCTACAGTTTTGGTCTGATTTCAATATAACTTGGCACACAAGTAGTCTACACTAAGATACATAATTCTGTGTAAGGAGCTATTCTCTGATCAAGCAGTTGTTATCTGTCTCTTGGGAACTGGGCTAAGGAATCAGCCTTAAATAGTTTTAGTGACTAGCCTAACTTATTTAATGAACTGAGAAAAAGCAACTTCAAGCTAATTTGATATTGTATAATAAACTATGAAATTGTATAATAAACTTAATTGATTTTGTATGATATAATTAAAACTAATTATATTGTGTGTGTATGTGGGGGTGGGATTGGAATCAGCATGCCCATTCTCCATATGAATTTCAGATTGAAACTTTTAATCTGATATCAAATCCAAATAAATCAACAACAAAAAAAATTGGTAGATAGTCCCTACAAATCTAAAAATTATGCAGGAACCTTATTCAAAATGATGCAATCAAGATTACACAAATTTTTTTTCAGTATAAATCTTGGTAACAAATTTACAAAAAATCTTCGTTTTCAGATTTAATTTTAGAATGACACATGCAATTATGCAATTATGCATTTTGATTGCACTACAAAGGAGAAATTTAATATCCATTCATCCCTTGATAGCTGTCTCAATCATTTCTGTTAGAGCATATCTCTGATCAAGCAGCTCTTTTCTGAATCCTTTGGGAATTAGACAGAAGTGCTGGTCAGTTTAAATAGCATTTGTCATTTGATGGCCAGTCTCCTATTTCTAAAATCAATTTGGTATAGATTAAAAAAAATATATAATGAGCAATTATATTTTCACTCAAATTGTTTCTAAGAAAATAGTGAACACCTCTTAATAGATCCATAAATATTTGTGATTTTGCACCTACTCTGAAAAACCCGCGGGGGGTTTTTGTCCCTATTGGACAGTTCTAGTTGATTTTGATGAATGGTGTTGCCGTTGTTACTAAAAATAGAAATTTCTGTGAAATTCTTTCAAAATGCATTGTCTCCTATAGTTTTGGTCCGATTTCAATATAATTTGGCACACAAGTAGACTACACTAAGCTACATAATTCTGTATATCGGATTTTGGTCAGTGGTGTTGCCGTGGTTACTAAAAATAGAAATTTCTGTGAAATTACTTCAAAATGCTATGTCTCCTACAGTTTGGGTCCGATTTCAATATAACTTGGCACACAAGTAGACTACACCAAGATACATAATTCTATATATCGGTTTTTTGATTTCAATGAACATTGTTGCTGTGGTTACTAAAAATAAATTTCTATGAAATTCTTTCAAAATGCTACATATCCTACAGTTTTGGTCTGATTTCACTCTAACTTGGCAGTTGGCAACACAAGCAGACTTCACTAAGATACACAATTCTATATATCAGTTTTTGACTTCGATGAACATTATTGCCTTGGTTACTAGAAATAGAAATTTCTGTTAAAGGTCAAGTATAATTTTTTTTGTGAAAATTCATAATTTTTCATTATTGTCAGCTTATGGAGCAATATGAATGACATTCGAGGTCTATTTATTTTTTTGTCACCAATTTCCATCACTAATATTTAAGTGACATTTTACATAGACCAGTGTAGGCTACATTTTAATTAATTATAAAATTATCTCACGAATTTCTTGGTTTTATTTAGAATTTAAATTGCATTTTTCAATTTGTCAGTTTAGGTATTTATAGATACAATTACTGTTTTGAGGGAAAGTTTTTTTATTATTCTTGTTACAGTACTCAACAAGATCAACAAGATCACAAGTACCTAACGATTGGTTCATGAACTTTGCCCCTTCCCCCCTACTGAAAATAAAACTAAGCAAAATATACATGAATTCCTTGTCCGTCATACCAATACTTCGATATTTTATATTCCCCGCTTTTGTCAAGTTTTAGAGATTGGCCCTTAACATTAGAGCATGCACTCGGTATATACTAGTACATGACTGAACATTACGCGGCGCCAAGTCAAATGTACATGTATTATCGGCGTAAACCTCTAACATGCTGGAGTAAATAAAAATACTAGTAATTTTCATATACTGTGAAGAAACAATCTCTAAAACTTTACTGACAATAAAGTGCCACGCCACAGCATGATATGCCTGTCAAAAAATTGCAATTATCTTAAACAGTTTAGAGTACAAGAAAATCATGTCAACCTTGATTCTAAGATTTCCATGATTTTTCCATTCCTTACAGTATTTGCTTATCTATCCCTTGTGCTGTGGGCATTAATTATAACAAATATTACATCATTGATAGATTTCTATACTGGTTGTGTTAAGACTTAGTCAAATGCCCATCATATTAAACAATATCAAATTAGTCTTAACAACTTAATCTATACCAAATTAATTTTGAAAATAAAGGCTGGCCATCAAATGACATATGCTATAAACTGACCACCAGTTTTTCTGTCTAATTCCCAAAGGATACAGATAAGGATGCTTGTTGATGATCAGAGATGCTCTAAAGAAATGATTGAGACAGCTAGCCTTCCTACATTGAACTCATTAATTAATCTTTGACTGGATGCTTGTCTACTCATTACTCCCAAAATATTAATGGATCTGCACTTTCTACCCTAAAACACTTTTAAAACATATAAAAATACTCAATGAATTTTTTTTTAGATTTAATGTCAGACAGGTTTCATATTTAATTCATATGGACAAGAAGGCATGCTGATTCAACCCCACCCCATAAAATTAGTTTTTAAATTAATCAATATTATATAATATCAGATTATTAGTTTATTATGCAATATCAAATTAGTTTAATTACTTTTCATCAAATTCATTTTAAAACTTAGGCTAGCCAACAAGAGCTATTTTTAATCCAACAGGCTGTCTGCCCATTTGCCCAATTCCCAAAGGGATAGAGATAACACCAATGCTCTATGGCAGTTAGCTCCTCACACCAAACTAGTTAATTTCTCTCTAATTTGACATGCAAATTTCTGCTATCAAAATTCTTCTTGACCAGTGCTTGATAATTATGCCCATGGGACAAACTGAATTCCTCTCATTAACACTGACATTTGTTACAGATCATGCTGCAAAGTATATGATGAAAAAATAAGTATTTACTTGATTTAACACTTTTTAATATGGATACAACTATATTTTTACATTTCTTAGGATTATGAAATTAAGAATTTAAAAGACTTAGTTTTTTTTAAAAATTTCACTTAAATTAAAGGTCACAGTGACCTTGAAATAGGTCGCGACACACCTTCTACCTAAGATGTATACTTTTGCCAAATTTGATAGCTCTAGGTCTAATAGTTTTTATACGCCCGTCTTAAGACGGGACGTATTATGTTATAGGCTTCATGTCCGTCCGTCCGTCCGTCTGTCCGTCTGTCCATTCTTGTCCGGCTCATAACTTCAATACTATTAGGCCAAGGATTATCAAACTCTGTCAACTGATACTTCTTGGGTAGATGGTGTGTCGCGTGCAAAAAGTAGGTCGTTCTGACCTTTAATTAAGATGCTATGGCCAAATATGGAAAAATCCTGTCCGGCTCATAACTAGTAAACTATTAGACCTAGAACTATCAAACTTGGCAAATGTATACATCTTGGGTAGAAGGTGTGTCACGATCTATTTCAAGGTCACTGTGACCTTTAATTTAAGTGAAATTTTTTTAAAAACTTAGTCTTTTAAATTTTGAATTTCATAATCCTAAAAAATGTAAAAATTTAGTTGTATCCTTATTAAAAAAGTGTTAAATCAAGAAAATACTTATTTTTTTCAGCGTATACTTGACAGCAATCTATAACAAATATAATGTATGTTAGAGAAATTCCATGTCTCCCATGAGTGTAATTATCAAGCACTGGTCAAGAGTTTTGATAACAGAAAATTGCATGTCAAATTAGAGAGAAATTAATGAGTTTAGTGTGAGGAGCTAACTGGAGAGCATCGGTGTTATCTATATCCCTTTGGGAATTGGGCAGATGGGTAAGCCTGTTGGATTAAAGATAGCTCTTGTTGGCTAGCCTAATAGAGTTAGAGGCTTCTAATAGAAGTGATAGATTGTACAATTTATCAGAAGAGCGATTCAAGGCCCTTGGGCCTCTTGTTCATTATAGTATACTTAAAATAAAAAAAAAAAATCGCCATGTGCCCGGTTCAAACGGCTATGCAATGTTAAAAAAAAAAAAAAAAAGAATTCTGTACTTTTTCACACTGTAAAAGTCCTGGTTTTATATGTATGATGAATAAGAAACAACACATAAAAATTCAATTTTCCACATATAGTTAAATATTTTTTGCAGAAATATTGAGCACACGCAGTAAAAGGCATTAAATACAAATTACATGTATGTACCTTAATTATTTAGCTTCTGCGATGATCCCTTGTCAGTTGTGTTATTTTAATTTTCACTTTCACCCTTACCGGCTTCGGACGAAACAGAATCGGTCGAAGAAGAATAATCAATTTGCGTACTTTCTTGAGTGACTCAAATACTGTAGAAGTACTATTTTCCACGTGGTATTAATTTATGCTATGTATGCGGTCACAAACTTTCCGCGGAAATTTGTCCAAGCGTACTTAATATAAATATAAGGCATATAGTGACAATCTAGAAAATCCGCGTAATTTTCTACCCGCGGATTAAACAGAAATTGAGATTCCGCGGAATTATGACCCTGTGGAAAAAAAGTACAGTATATAAAGCCTAATTCTTAACACACAGATCTACGCATAATTCTGATATATCAACATTTCTGTTCCCCAAAATTTGTCATTATTTTAGATAATCAAGAGCACTTTTTACTATTCTTAATAAATGTAACTAGATTTTGTCGAGTGTCTCTAATGACGTCACAAAAAGGGGAAGTAACTCTATTGATGAACGTGATTTTTAGCTATATTTGAACAGGTAAATAAAGAAAACAACGAGGTTTAAAATTAAATGAATATTGTAATTCCTTTTTTTTAACCATTGTTTACAACATATATTATATACAAGTATATCTATTTCCTTGATATTTGACCTTTAAATACTCTCAAAATGCTACTCCAAATACAGTTTTAGTCTGATAATAATATAATGTGGCATGCAAGTAGACTACACTAAGAACATTAAGAGACTTAATCAAGGATCATTACGTATGTATTCTATTTATTGCTGTTGTAAAGTTTCAATACCCAACTGCTTAAGTACTTTTCTCTTCCTTTGGTATAAGTACAAACCAGTAGAGCTTCAGTCTCGACAGAGACTTCTGGTTGCTTTTAGTTTTACAAAGCCAGAGCTCAGGTGAGCAATGTGGCCCCTGGGCCTCTTGTTGTTTTTGTCCGTTGTTATCCATTTTCCATCATGCATTAATAATAATTTGAACATTTTTAGCTTCTTCTTTGAAACCACTAATCCAATTTCAATCAATAGTGGCATATAGCATCTATGGGTTAAGGGGAACAACAAATTTGAATATCATGATCCCTGCTCCCCTACGGCCAGAGGGTGGGGTAAAAATCACTAAATTTAATGCAATATTTACAAATCTTCTTCCTTTCTCCCAGACATAAGCAATCAAACTGTGGCCATGATTGTAATCAGCATTCAGCCCTTTACCTAAATTGTGAAATTCATGACGGGCCCATGTGCAGAGGTTCTGGTACTAGGGCCAGGCTCTAATGATTATATAGTGAAAATATATTATTTCTTTAAAAATCTTCTTCTCTGTTCCTGGGTATAAAGCCAATAAATTATAAACATAGTTATAATGAGGAAGGGTGGCTCTTCCAAAATTGAAAATTTAATGGCCCCTGGGTCAGGGTTTCTGGTGTTAGGGCAGGGCTCTAATGATTATATACTAAAAATGCATTCATTAATTCTTTTAAAATCTCCTCCTCAGCTCCTATAGCATAACTGTCATTTCAACATTTTTTTCAGCAGTTAACTTCAAAATAGAAATTAATTAATCCATCATTCTTTAATATTTACATCAACAAATTAAGATACAGTAACTGGTATTTTCTTGTTTAAAAATTTTGGGCAACCAAGTTTTGCATTCAGACAAGTCAAAATTTTAGTTCACTTGCCCAAAAGACAAGTGAATATAAAAGTTAATGTCTATCCCTGTGACGTATACCCTGTAAATTACGGTAGGCTTAAATACAAGCATTGTTCGGAAAATTCATGGACTTCTGTCATATATTTAATGTCATATGCTATCCAAATTTTGTAGAAATATTTTAATATTCCAACAATCTATTGGAATTCCCATTGCTACCAATTGCACCCCATTATTAGCAGACCTATTATACGCTCGTCTTAAGATGGGACATATTATGTTATAGGCTTCATATCTGTCCGTCCACCCGTCTGTCCGTCTGTTAGCTTTTTCGTTTCCAGCTCATAACTTTTAATTAAATACTATTAGGCCTAGAGTTATCAAACGTTGTCAGCTTATACATCTTGGATAGAAGCTGTTACGTGCATTAATAGTAGGTCGCTCTGACCTTTACTTAAGAAGTAATAGCCAAATATGGAAAAAGAAAACTATTAGACTTGGAATCATCAAACTTGGCCAGTTTATGCCTCTAAAGTAGAAGGTGTGTCATGACCTATTTTAAGGTCACTGTGACCTTTGATTTAAGTGAAATAAAAAAAAAAAACCTTTGTCTTTTTACTATTCATTTACACATCCCAAAAAATGCAAGAGTAATTGCAGTATCCTTATTTAAAAAATGTAAAATCAAGAAGAAACTTTTTTTTTTCAGCATATACATTACAGTAATCTACTGTAAATCACTTTTTATTCGTGAGAACTTTATTTTCGCGTAATTACGCGAGACAGTGTGCCCGCGAAAATTTAATTCTCGCGTATATTAGTATTCCTTTAGATTATATAGGGCAATAACCACAATTCGCGAAAAAAATTTGTCTTGCTAATCAAGAGTCAATGAATATCTCGCAAAAATAAGGTGTCGCGAAAATTTAGTGATCTACAGTATAACAAATGTAATGTTTGTTATAAGAGAAATTCTATCTCTCCCATGGGTATAATTTTGATAACAGAAAGTTGCATGCATGTCAAATTAGAGAGAAATAAATGAGTTTAGTGTGAGGAGCTAAATGGTAGAGCATCTCTGATGAAGCAGGTGTTATCTACATCCCTTTGGAATTGGGCAAATGGGTCAGCCTGTTGAATCAAAATATTAATGGTTATTGTTGGCTAGCCTAAGTTTTAAAATGAATTTAATGAAAAGTAATTAAAACTAATTTGATATTGCATAATAAAATAATCTTATATAATATCATTAATGAAAAACTAATTTTATTGGGGTGGTGGGGGGGGGGGGTCAGCATGTCCATTTGTTCTTATGAATTGCAGATTAAAACCTCTCTGACATTAAATCTTTAAAAAAAAATTTTTTTTTAAACCAGAAGTCTCTGATGAAACTGTAGCTCTACTGGTCTGTACGTGTGTAAAAGGAAAATTAACACTTGGATTTGACTTTTCAATTTTCATGGAAATTTCTATTTTTAGTAACCATGCCAACCCCGTTCATCGAAATCAGTGTAGTCTTCTTGCCTGCCAAGTTATATTGAAATTAGACCAAAACTGTAGGAGGAGTAGCGTTTTAAAGGAATTTTAAAGAAATTTCAATTTTTATTGACCATGGCAACACCGTTCATTTAAATCAAAAACTGATGCACTAAATTATGTATCTTACTGTAGTCTACTTGTATGCCAAGTTATATACAAATCAGACCAAAACTGTTGGAGGAGTAGCATTTTGAAAAATGTTTATAGACAGACAGACGGATGGACGACGCACACATTACTATTGCATAAGCTCCTCTGGTCTCTGACCAGTAGAGCTAAAAATGTTTTATGGTAGATAGTGCAGGTCCATTCACCTTTGGGGGGTGATGAGTGGACAAGAATCCAGTTAAAGATTAATTAATGAGTTCAATGTAGGAAGGCTACTGTCTCAATCATTTCTTTAGAGCATCTCTGATCAAACAGTCTTATCTGTATCCTTTGGGAATTAGAGAAGAAGTGCTGGTCAGTTTATAGCATATGTCATTTGATGGCCAGCCTTAAAATTTATTTTCAAAATAAATTTGGAAAGATTAAGTTGTCTAGACTAAGAACAAAGTACGGTATTGGCCAAAAAATGCCGGATGTCAGACCTGCTCCGTTCAAAACATTTTAAAGAGCTTAGAATTTTTAGAATTAAATGATATATAATTTATATACCTGACTCAAAAGTATGCATTGGAAAAATAATGCTCAATACTGTACCTTTTATGGCAGAACGTCGAGATTTTACAAAGAAGTTGGGGGGGGGGGGAATTATAAATCGGACTTTCAGTTCAGACTGAATAACATAACAGGCATTCTTTCAATTTGCTTAAAAAGTTTTAAAAACCTGTGCGGAAATTATTATTGGTTATTATTCAGCTGATTACTCTTCTCGTTTAACACTTGAAAGGCTTTCTACATTTTTATTTAAGTCCGTGTACATACTTACAGAGTCATTTATTTATATGTTTACATATTCAATACATGTTGACAATAAAGTCGGAAAAGTATTTATAATCGCGCATGACAAATATTTATTCCAAATTCCAAATGTTTTTATTTCAAGTTTTTGCCCATTAATATTAGGATCAAAATACGTTTGCGTTGCTAGTATCACTTTCCGTTTTTTCATTTCTCGCAAAATTTCTTTGCTTAGTAGAGAATGTGGCTATTTAAAAATTTTAAAAAATCAAAACTTCCTTGTGTCTTTACTTTTCTGACAATTGAACGTGATATACTACATGTACTTTACTCTTATTTCACTGTACTGTAACAAAAAAGTGGGGGGGGGGGGGGGGCGGCAACCAGCCTCTCAATGAACATTTCTAATACAGTGGGTCCCGTTTAAATGGATAGTCAGCTTGTCAGGCTAGCTCTATCCGATTAGCCGAATATTCGAATAGCCAATTGCTCCATTTCAAGTCCAAACAAAGATGTATAGAGCTAAATGTATTGACAATACATCGTAGAAAATTTCAAACTTGCACTTTCGTTTCGTTTGATTACTTTACCTGGCGATTCTCCTAAAATTAAATGTTTACCTTACTTATTAATTAAATGTGATAACATTTTTTTAATAAAATGACTTATAAAAATTGTTTTTTAATAGTTATTGCCATCTTTAATAAGCACATGTTTACATTCCTTCTTCGATGGCTGCCATTTTGGAAGCGGAATCAGAATAAATGCCTGACTTTATTCCGTAATTTATTTTTCTCTGGATAAATGGTCCAGTAATATTAAACAAAAATATTAAATTGTTTTGTTTTATTTGTTTCTTTAATAAGGTTGTGTATTTCATAGTGTGACAATTCTCAAGTAAATAGTCCTGTAACTATGATGCATTTCAATGTCATACACAAGCTTATACGTTCAATAATTAAAATCTAACTTTGGAAAAAATTGCAAACAATTATCATAATTATCGAGTACATCACTGAAAAGTAATTTAAACCCAAGCTGATCATTATAACTGTATCAAAACATATCAATCTAGTGTGCCAATTATTAACACAGGTAAGGTGACTGCGTGCGTTCAGCCGTAACTAATCCCCTCATTATCGTACTCAGACAGTGTAAACAAAGGCTTCACTAGGGAAGTTAAAGGTGTGAACAAGGTCATAATTATCCAAAAATACTATGATGGAGCAAATTTTTGTATCAGATAAAACGAAATTCTAATATTTTCTTATCAGCTTGAATTGAGGCCTATAGGATATTTTAATACTGTTGTTCAATAATACATGTACAGCCAACGGACAATAGTATATGAACTTACAAGACTTTAGTGCATACGATGTACAAACAGGCCATAAGCACAAGCGGCATCTTTAACTACAATTTATTCTTTGTTTTCAAAATATTTTATTTATATTTATAGGAATTTATATAGTTTACTAAGTCCAGTGATGGGACTTGAAATAAAAAACATCTCATTCTATGTAAATTAAGCGTCATTAGCATCGAATCAGGAACATTGCGTCGGTAGAATATCTTTATCCATATGCTAACTTTTGTAAAATTCATATTGATCTCAGGTGACAACCAACACTATTTTAATAGTGTAACTAATATATGTAATGGTGAACTTATATGCGGAGTACAAAAGTGGTTGTTGCATGTGAAAGGGTCTAATTTCAGCAAAGATTACTCATTTTTCAGCATAATTTAACGATTTTGCATGACCATTCGATGTTTAGCGTGTATCAGTGACATCATAGTTAAAAATTACGTCATTTTTGTACCTGTAGAATTTACTTCGCATCTTCCTTACTTCAATGCATAACATCAAACAATGATACAAAGATGATTAAAATATCGTATTATTTGCGGCGAATTATTGCTAATACCGTATTTTGTTCTTTAGTAAATATTGTTTAATATGATGGGCATTTGACAAGGTCTAACACAACCTGTGTAGAAATTTATGATGTAATATTTGTTGTGATCAATGCCTACACCACAGGAGATGTTTAAACAGCAAATACTTTAAGGAATGGAAAAATCATTGAAATTTTTGAATCAAAATGTTGACATGATTTTCTAGCACTCAAAACTGTTTATAATAATTGAAATTATTTGATGGGCGTATCATGCTGTGGCTTGGCACTTTATTTTTGTATTCATATGAAGCAGAATTTGTCCAAAATCTTATACCTGAAAAGAAAGAAAACACCTGCAAATAGCCTTCAACTCAACATTTAGATATATTGAGGACTTATTGTCAATAAACAATGGTAATTTCCATTCTTATGTCGATACAATATATCCAGGTGAGCTTGTCAATGTGATAAAAGGTACCACAGAGTCTGACACATCTGTTTCATATTTGGATATTTTACTTGAAAAAGACGTTAATGGTAATCTAACAACTAAGCTCTATGACAAAAGTGATGACTTTAACTTTTCAGTTGTCAAGTTCAATTCTTATGCAGCAATTTAACTTCATCACTTGCATACAGAGTTTATATATCTCAGTTGATTTGATACTATAGAGCATGCTCTACGTATGAACAATTTCTAAAAAAAAAAAAAAAAAAAAAAAAAAAAAAGTAAATTATTGACAAACAAGTTGATGAAACAAGGATATCAGCAGTCTTGTTTAAAGTCACTATTTTGTAAGTTCATAATTTTATTAAAAGCTACTCCCACATTTTTAGTCTTAGTATTATTTAGAGAACGAGACGGGTTCTGTATCGTAGATACAAATTTGGGGGTGGACGAGTGCTTTAGCACGAGTCTCCACCCCCAAATTTGTATCTACGATACAGAACCTGTCGAGTTCTCTAAATGATTTGTGACACGATCAATCGAAAATTGCTCCGCCCACTTTATAACTTTGCAGCATCCAAACTTCCGCTAGAGTTCTGTAGATGAGGCCTCGACGGGGAATACGCATCCGCAGTATATATATTTCCACGGAAAACGTAAAATTCGGTCAGATTAGTTTTGACAGTTTAACGGGGTAGACGTAATCGAGTGATAGTCAGTCTTAATGGATAAATTGCAGGATTTAACCGTCATTGTTGTGATCTATTGTAGATGGAGATTTATCATAATATATTTCAGGGGTATTAAAATTCCGGTTTAACTGGATTTACAAAAACAGGATTTACAGAAAATTTTTCGATGGACTTTGATGTCACGGATTTTTATTTTCAAATTGAATTGCGACATTAGAAAAGTGGCTGTCGTCAGCGAGAAGGATTTTAAAAAATAAAAAACGCGGAAAAATGGACCTGAATGATTTTGCACGGGGAGAGTGGATGTTTTCTGTGAATTTTCCGTTTTGTTTGGATCTAAATTACGTACAGAGGATGTTTTCCGTTATTGCGAATTTTCCTTTTAGTTTGGATCGAAATTACGTGTAGATTCTGTGTGGAATAAGTTTTTAAAAAGTGATTGAGAAATTTTGACATTTTACATTCTCAGGAAAATACCGGCTATTTCCCCAAAATTTATCATAGGAAACATCGGCATTTACTATTTGTATGTGCTTTTGCTATATTGAATCAGATTTATTTTTAGACCGTGCTGTATTTTAGATACAGAATAGTTGGCAAATACAATACTGTATACAGGGCTAATACAGAACGGAAAGTAGCTCCGCCCACCACAGTCCCGTTCTGTATTGCTAATACAGAACAGTAAACTTCAAAGAAAAACACCGCTATCGTGTCACAATTGCAATATATTGCTTCAAAAAGATACTTAATCAAGGATCATTATTCTATTTATTGCTGTTGTAAAGTCCCAATTGCTACTTTTCTCTTCCTTTGTTATTAAGGGGGCTCTCTACACCTATAAAGTATAACTGATTTTTGTTGCATGCATTTGTTTCTGATAATAGGCTCCATATCCGATAAAAAAAGGTTCCAAAGTATTTCAATTTATTTTTTAGAAATATTTGAAATATTCTATTAATTTTGTTAAAACCCCTCCTATCTATATTTTTAAAAGCCCAGCGGTCTAAATTTCTCTTCAAAGTTTAATGTTATAAAATATTGAAATAATAACCAACAAAGTTAAAAATAAAATCAACATAATTTTTATTCAAATTTTCAAAAATAGACAAAAGAAAAACTAAAACAGCATTTTCTTGAGAATAGCTGGTTGGATCTTCTCCAATATCTGAAGAGATATATAATATCAAAGGGTAAAAACAAGGAAAAAAAGAAATTGAACAAAATTGAAAAACTGTCAAAAATTTCAAACATCACAAAAATTCAGGTGTGAGAGATCCGCTTTAAGAGTGGACTCAAATATCTTGGTACTGTTTTTTTTTTTATAAACTTCAAATAAACTCTACTTGCACAAGTATAAAAAAATGTCAAGCAAGGACATTGAAAGCAGTTCGTATTGTACTTATTGTTTTTAAATGAGTTTAAGCAAAAACCGTCACGTTTCCAGTCAATGACAAAGACTTGTATTGAGTGAATTCATGGTATTGAGAAAGGTAGATTTACTTACCGTTTTTATCCAACTTGCATGTGTTATCCAGTGATAGATATAACAGAACATGTAAATATGATAAATGGCCAAAAGCGGGTAAAAGAAATTCCTACAACCAAATTCACACTTCGTCTAAAACTTGCACGTTTCCCAAACAAACAGCTGATAATCAATGTTGATCAAAAGTTTGGGTCATGCAAAATTCCACTTACTGTCGAAACGTTTGGATGATTTCATGAAGAGTTTAAATTTCACCGGGTGTAACCATTCATTCGGGTCTATAAAAATCGTGAACAGAGTATCCTCTACTCGATGGGAAGATAATACATATGTCTTATCTTATCAAATTTGCATTTTTGAGGGATATTTTTTGCTGGAAAGCATTATATGTTTATTGAAGAAAGAAGAAATTTCTGAGTATATGGCATTTTGACACGTAGGCCTAATGACGAATTAGCATATGGACAAGCCATGTTTTTTTATCATATTTTCTCACCTAAAAATCTTATTCTAATAAGTTTGTAAATATATTATCTAATAATTAAATAAGTAGAAATTGAATAAATTGACAAACAATTCATTTTTAAAGAAAGGATGCGTGTTGGGTAATACACTGTATTAATTGAGGTGATACAATGTAGATTCCATCCACAATATCGCATGTTGTGTTATACTCAGTGATTTATCGGTGTTAAATGAATTTGAATCAGATCATTTGGGACCAAAATGGTGTTTCAACGGAAGTACGCCATGTTGTGACGTTGTAGAGAGCCCCCTTAAGGTATGTCACTCGTGAAATTTGTAAAATCAAGGATTTTTTGAGAAGTGTATTTTGGATAAATTCTCCTATAGTATGACTCAAAATCGCAAAGAAAATAGGAGGTAAGTGTGCATCTTACTGAACTACAGTACAATTAAGTTGACCTTTTTGCACTTAAATTTTAACTCGTTGGTTAATTACTTTAACCTTTATCATGTTATATCAGATGTAACTATGGCAATAAATATAATCTTATTTATGTAAAATAGTATGAATAATATTTATCATTGAAAAAATCTTGCAAATTAATGTGCATAAATTATTGTGTGACCTTTTTGCACTAAAAAGTAACATATTTTGGGTATTAAGAATTTAAATAGGCTATGAAATATTTTCTTGTATCAAACTTTTTACACCTTAGGTGCTGATCAGTCACAAATATCGAGTAGTTTAAAATAATGAAAGAAAAAGTTGGGGTCAATGATGTTAATTTTGAATTAATGGTCAAAATATGCAATTTTCAGGCGAAAAACCGTGTAAATTTGTTTAACATATCTTAATTTTTCGGCAAAGTTTGTTGAGGAAGGTGTAAAACTTGTTCTAAAAATATAAATTGAGACCTATATTAAATATTCTTAGCATATCATCGCGGAAAATATTCTCCGAGTAAAAGTATGTGAGGCTAAAGTTCCAAGATATTAAAGAATTAAGTACGTTACCTATTATACGGAGGCCCAGTATTTTCCTTAATTTAATTAATATACAGGTTTGCCAATATATAAAAACTGTGCATATACTAGATTTGTAGTTTTAAAATATGCGAAACAAAATTTCCAAACACCGTTATTTAGACGTAGACACTACATTTAAAGATCGATTTTTTCCCGAAAATTGCTAGTTGTCCCCCGCTTGAAAAGTGGGGGATATTAATTTGGGTCTGTCCGTCCGTCCGTCCGTCTGTCTTTCTGTCTGTCTGTAACGCTTTCGTTTCCACACGATATCTCGAGAACCTTTTGAGCTTTTGCAATGAAATTTAGCATAGCAATTCCCTATGGACTAAAGAAGACCCCTATTGATTTTGAGGTCAAAAGGTCAAAGGTCAAGGTCATAAGTAAGCAAATTCTGTCTGTTAAAACACTCTCGTTTCCACACGATATCTCTAGAACCATTTGAGCTATTGCAATTCAATTTTACATAACAACTCCCTGTGGCCTAATGAAGACCCCTATTGACTTTGAGGTCAAAAGGTCAAAGTTCAAGGTTGTAAATTTATACATTCTGTCTGTGTGTAACACTATCATTTCCGGGCGATATTTCAAGAAGATTTTGAGCTTATGCAATGTAGTTTTATACCAAAACTCCCTAGGACGTCTCTCGCCCCTCTCAAAGTGCCCCGCCCCGTTTGTTTTATTAGTATTTATAGTATTACATGTTGCTATTTTTAGCATGAGGAGAGTTATTGCGTATAAAACAGGTTCTCGGCAGACTTTATGTTCTTATTACATCTATTAGAACTGTTTAATAAAGGCTAATTAAATAAAACACCATGGATTGTGTAAAATTTTGAGAATACTGAACATGAAAATATGAATATATACATGTATGTGATTTCAGTTCTGCATATACTTCACACCATGTGAAGCGATTCCGTGGTGTAGTGGTTATGTCACTCGCTTCAAATATGAGAGGTCCCGGGATCGAATCTCGGCCGATCCTTTCTTTTTTTTTTTTTTTTTAAATACTTTTCTTTTTTTTATTTTTTTACTAAATGATAGTATTCAGCATGTGAAATGAAAAATTTATGAGGTTATAAAATCATCATTACAGTGTGATAAATATTCCATATAAAAAGAATCTTCTATACACATAATAAAGAATAAGCAATCAAATCTTTATATGCATATTGACATACATGTATTATGTTCCCCAAACGAAGTTGGGGAACATATTGTTTTTACTCTGTTTCTTATTATTATTATTTTTCTTCTTCTTCTTCTTCTTCTTCTTCCTGGGTACTTTTTTGTCCGGGAGTGATCTTGTAAACTACACATCCGACTTAGGTAAAACCTTTTTAGGGTCAGTAGGCATGTTATGTAGATTTGCGGAACGAAGGTCATTTTGCGCGCACGTGCTTGCAAGAGCGTGCACGTGCAACACGTGAAATGACCGATTTTAGGGATATAGGCGTAACTTTTTACATTTCTGATGAAATGCTTTGAAACTAATAATATAAGAATATATTAGGAGCATAGACAATATGACATGGTCAAAATAGCAAGATCTCACGCGCATGCACGTGCGCTTCGCTCTGATTGGCTGAAACTAAAGTCTCAATATCTTTCTTGTTTTTTGACGAAATCCTTTGAAATTTTGTACATAGCCATGCATAAGGATATCCTACACTAAGATGTATAGCAATGATCATGAAAACACGTGCATGCACGTGCGCTGCAATCTGATTGGCTTAAACTTTGAATAGCTATAACTGCCTTGGTTTTCAACCAAACAGGATGGGATTTGGAACATAGATAGATAAAATGGACTTCTACAAGAAGGTATGGTCACCATGCACATGCATACACGTGCGTGTTCGTATGCAATCTGATTGGCTGATTTTAAATAGCTATAACTCCCTTGGTTTTTAACTAAACGGGGTGGGATTTAAATAGATGTAATATTTCTATATAGTCACCATGCTCATGTATGCACGTGCGTGCACGTGAAATGAGTAAAATCAAAAATACACTTGAATGATTGTATTTTTTAATACTTTTGGATAAAATAGTTTAATATTTAGTATATCAAAATATATAGATTGTGTAGACAAGATGATATGGTCATTACGCACATGCATTCACATGTGCACGCGTGCAATGCTAAAATTTGAATGAACTTGGTACACTTCTGGGTAAACGTTGTTAAAGTCTCAAATGCATAGAGTTTTCTTATTTAATAAAGCTTACGGGGAATATGGCACCAAAAGGGAGTTGGGGAGCGTTTGGGGAACATCTGTAACGGTCCCCGTTACAATTAGCACTAGTTTTATTTGCTTCAGTATACATGTATACATTTAATAATTCTACAAATTCAGTCAGGGGGATCCGACTTTTTACCTAAGCGGGGGACACGAATTCTCTGAATTAGCTTGTTTTTCCACTATTTTCAACAGAATTTTAAAATTGAAGTAGTGAACATCCCTCAAGCAAAGTAAAACATGTATATTTTAAAACATTTTGATGAAAGAGGGATGAAAACAGGGATAAGATTTTAATCGAGGAATGTGCAGTATGTTTATTTTGACTTTACATTACTATTTCCGGTGGCAGATTTAAAGTAATTTTATTTATGCGAAATTATGTCACATAGTTCATGAAAAATGTTAATAAATAAATACTCTATGCATCGGCAATATATTTATTTTTCATGTAAGTTTTGTCAAGAAAAATAGCATACATCATACTGGAAAATATGTAAGGATGGGACGATACACAAATCTTGCAATACGATATATGTATCTCGATATATTAGCACGATACGATATGTATCTCGATATTAAGATAAATTATCAAACTATTTTTAAAAAAAAGTATTTTCTTTCATTTTCTGTCTTCTATTCTTAGACTATATGAAATCACGTGTGCTTTGAAATTAATACTCGAAGTTCATCAATTTCATTGACTAAGACTTTACAAAAACAATAATACATGTACATATTATTGTTACCAAATTTCTATTAATAAGTTGTTAACAAATAGTTGTGTAGTTCATCAAAGAACACTTACTAAAATTTCATTTAAAAAACATCACCTTTACATTACAATTAATTGCTGAAAGTCTGTAGCCAAGTTAAGATTACAAAAAAGCATGAAATGGACTAACAATTAATAATATCAAATGTTCTGGAAACGATACTTTCTGTGTATAGCACGCTTTACATACTGAACTTTTCTTGTCCAATCTTTCGAGGCTGCTTCGAAGTGAAAACGTTTTACCCCAATCAACCACTTATTATACCCCACGCAACTAGTGGCGTGAGGTATAGTGTTTTTGACCTGTCCGTCAGAGTGTCAATCAGTCAGGCAGTCCTTTTTTTTTGTCAGCGCAACTCCTCATAAACCGTCGACAGAATGTCCTCAAACTTTGCAGGTATTTAGGACACAATGTGTAGATGTGCATATTACCAGGAAATTCCGATTCCATTATTTTTTCCTGGATATTTCCGCACTTTTTAACTTAGGCATTTGACCATACCTTGAATATAGAGATGAACAGATTGTCAGCGCAACTCCTCATAAACCGCTGCACAGAATTTTGTCAAACTTTGCAGGTATTTAGGACACAATGTGTAGATGTGCATATTACCAAGAAATTCCGATTCCGTTATCTTTTCCGGGAATTTCCGCACTTTTTAACTTAGGCATTTGACCATACCTTGAATATAGAAATGAACAGTTTGTCAGCACAAATCCTCATAAGCCGCTGCACAGAATTTCGTCAAACTTTGCAGGTATTTAGAACACAATGTGTAGATGTGCATATTATCAGGAAATTCCGATTCCTTTATTTTTCCCATTTGGAATTTAGAGATGAACAGTTTGTCGCAACTTTTTAACTTAGGCATTTGGCCATACCTTGAATATAGAGATGAACAGTTTGTCAGCGCAACTCCTCATAAACCCCTGCACAGAATTTCGTCAAACTTTGCAGATATTTAGGACACAATGTGTAGATGTGCATATTACCAGGAAATTCCGATTCCTTTATTTTTTCATAGAATTTCCACACTTTTCAACTTAGATTTTTGGCCATACCTTGAATATAGAGATGAACAGTTTGTCAGCGCAACTCCTCATAAACCGCTGCACAGAATTTCGTCAAACTTTGCAGATATTTAGGACACAATGTGTAGATGTGCATATTACCAGGAAATTCCGATTCCTTTATTTTTCTGGGAATTTCGGCACTTTACAACTTAGATTTTTGGGGATATCTTGAATATAGTGGTGAACAGATTGTCATCAGCGCAACTCCTCATAAACCGCTGCACAGAATTTCATCAAACTTTGCAGATATTTAGGACACAATTTGTAGATGTGCATATTACCGGGAAATTCCGATTCTTTCATTTTTTCCGGGATTTTCAGCACTTTGAGTTTTGGGGGAGCGTGGGGTATGTGAGCTTGCTCACTTTTTCTTTCATTAGTTTTACAGTGTGTTTTCAATATCATCATCATCTCTTCACTTCGTACAAGCCACCATTTTCCAAGGACAGGTACTTTCATTTATTTTTTGGATAGGTCGTTAGTGTATCGTTTCGTACCGATATTTGAATGCTTGTATCGTAAACTGTATCTTAGAGGAAAATATCGGTATGTATCAGTGTATTGGTATATCGTCCCACCCCTAATAATAAGGCAGATGACGATGGGCCCTGCGATGTGTAGGCCTAACCTGCATCTGACAAATATTTCCCATAAGGAGGATAAAGAGCAAATGAAAATGCTAAATTAAAAACAATCCATTGATTAATAGTATTAGCACAGAAGAAGAAAACTGGCTTGTATTTTATGCCAAAGGTATCATTTTATTTTGGAAACTGAGAGAGTTCATAGCTACCGTCAGCAGATGTGAATAAATTACGTAATAACGCAAAGATGACGTCACAATAGATCTCATTTGATTTTCTTATAATTTATTTTTTGAATTCAAAACACTTACAATATGAAATATAATAACCCTTTGCAAAATCTGTTCAAATTAATCAATATTCTGAGGCAATATATAGTTGCATTCCCATATAAACGCACATGTATATAAGGCACAAACGTAGATTTAAAAATATATCCTTCCCACAGCCAGATGGTTAATATACAAAAAAACGATACTCTGAAAATGTTGATATTTAATTTCACGCTCTATATTTGTTGCTTATTGCACCTCTAGGCTGTAGATAAACTTTTGAATGCACCAGTGTATATTTTAAGAGATGTTAATTTATATTCTACGAAGAACGAAAAAAGGCCTATATTTCACCTGGTAATTTTTCTATTAAATAAAAATTGCTGCAAACTAAAAATGAAAGTCATTAATTATCTGCCAGGGATCCTGAAACGTCAAAAGACCACAGAGTTGGGAAGTGACATATAAGTTTAAAAAAATTCAAACATAAAACTTTTTGGGGGGGGGGGGCATTTTGGATGAAGGTTCGTTGAAACAATTATTGTAAAAAATATGGGGGATCATATTTACAGGTACCTTGCAAAGAAAAAATTCTTAGCGCGGCGGCCCTTATAGATATATTGCCACTCCTGATCAGTCCCAATTTTCATCAAATGTTTTTGTATCTGGGGAAAAGAGCTGTAACGCATTTCAGACATGCTGTTCCCTTTGATTTAAAAAAAATATATGTTTTATAAACTTAGTTCTCATTAATCCATATCCATTATAAACATTTTCATCATCATTTTGTAAAGGTATATTTTCAAGTTTACATTCATTGTAAAGGAGTGTTGTGAAAAAAAAAGTCCAATTAAATTTAGATGCGATGATCACAAAGTACATGTATATTTGTTTTATCCTGAAAATCCTTGCTTTAAAGTCATATATGGTGTTCAGTCTAAGGCCAGCATTTGTTTATTTTTAGGTTTACAAACATCAGAATGAAAAAGTTCCGTAGGAGGAGGAAATAAAAAAAAAAAATAAAATTATATTTTGGATACATTATCGACTTTTCTGCATTAATTTTTGCTTCTTTTTTATGCTCTCCTAACAGGCCTCTTGCCACTGGACACATAAGGGTTACAAAGGGGAAAATACAACCTTTAATTGTTTATTTTATCATCTACCAGTTGGGGGCAGTGATATAAATCTTTTGATGTTTGACAAAATACAGATTTTTTTTAAAAAATCAATTTTTAAATCTCTTTTAATATATCTTCATTTTTGTTTTTAATGTGTGTTAGGTAGAAATTATTCTAAAATATTAATATACTCGAGACCTATAAAAGTAATAATTCCTTTCATAAAACAGAAAGGGAGTATTCCCAAGGAGTATTGAGGAGTAGGGTGGAATTTTTTTCAATTAAGTGTAAAATAATTTTTCTGGCCATAAACAATACTACATGCCTGTATATAATTGTATATTCTTGTTTTTAAATAGTTGAAATATTTTATTTCTTTAGGCTATTGTTTATTTCTTCCTCAAATGGACTTAACTTCTCCCATAGTTTTATTCATCAAATCTAATGCATAAGCGACCCTTTTCTGAAGAATGATGCTAAGACTGTAAGCTATGACAGAAACCTAAACAATGTCTCTGACAATAGCTACCATGGGCAGTTTTAAACCTTTGGGAGGAAAATAATTTACAATTACAGACAGTTACTTTTGAATACGGATACATAATTATCTACCAACATGTCACTTTGCAACAAAGTCGTCAGCATTTTATTGTTCTCTGAACGGGTGAAACGTTTTGAATGGCACTCCTATCGATTAATATTAATATTCATTACCCGCCATGTTCATTTAAAACCGGAAGTACTTTAATTTGCTGCTTTGACATGGAAAAAATTCTGTTTTTCTTAATTTTATTTTTTTTCTGAAAATTCAAAAACAAAAAATAAAAAAATGCTGGCCTAAATAAAATTAAAAAAGATCTTTCTAAATTTTGTTACTTTATATAAAGATTAGAATTCCTATAAATTACACAATTTAAGAGCCATTCTCTGTAATGATTTGAAATTTTATATAGGAGCTGTGGCACGCATAGTCTCAGAATTTCTCCGAACTCTCTATGATAAAAGTCATTGATACCCTAAACTGAAATCAGGCAAAAATTGGTTGCTATGTTTTATAGTTACCATGGCAACATGTCTTAAAGTTCGAAAAATGGCATTTTTTAACATGTTTAGAGTCCCATAGTTAACATTTGCGGCAAAGCAAACAATTGGCAATGACTGTTTCCAAAAGTTGAAAGTCAGATGTCTCAAATGCATGATAACCATGTTTGGTAAATCTACTATTACATTCGCTACTATGGTAACAAAGTATTCAAAAGTTAAAAAAAATATTCATTGAATTTTATAGTTTTTATAGGATGAAAAGTGACCAAATAATAGAAAAAAGAGCCTTTAAACATATACAAAAAAAATATGATATTTCATTTTGGTTGGCAATGGTTGCCAAGGTTTTTATACGACAGAGAGCCTTCAAAGTAACACTCTGTATGTTTAAATCTGATCCTATCTTAAAGAAAAAGCACATTTCTTCTTAACTAAATGAAAAAATGTGCTGGCCTAAAAAATAAAATAGAGCGTTGCTATGGAAATAAAGAATATATGCTTTAAAAGCTAAAAATATTTTCTTTCCTTGTTACTTTATATATTTATTAACAGCTAACTTGACTTTTAATTTCGAATCATCCAATCTCTAAGTGGATGCAATTACACAGGGTTTAATATTTATAATCAACATTTTCCCTTCTTGGTAACCATAGCAACATTGTAGTTTTATTCATCAAATTTTATCAATAAATGATATTCAACTTCAGTTCTAACAGATAAGTACTATTCAAGCTGAGTCCTTTAATTTGTTTCTTGATTAAATGGCAATTTAATTCTTAATGCAGCGAAAAATAATTCACTTTTAAGCACTGGTACTTTGTTTCCATGGTAACACTGCAAAGTAGCAATTATACCCAATTTTTCTTATGGTTTTGGTGTTGCAAGTTCCTACATATTTGCCAAATTTTCATGTTTTTCCTTAAGACAGTAGCATTAACCCAATCTTAGTTACTGGTTTTGCATGGTTACACTCTGTTACCATGGCAACCATAAAAGTTATCTATAGAATAATATTGTTTATACTTATATACTTAAAGTCAAACATTTTCAATGTTTTTCTTAAGTCGTTGATTGAGTTTGAGCATGTAACACCTACCATTAGTGAATACGGAGTGTTTTTAGCTCACCTGAGCCGAAGGCTCATGAAAAAATTTTCACATTTTCCAACCACTGGGCCAATTTTGACCAAACTTGGTACAAAGCATCCTTGGGTAAAGGGGAATTTAAATTGTTAAAATGAAGGGACAAATATGGGCCAGTAAAGCTCTTAATCTACACTTAATCTCGTAAAAGTTTTTTTTTGAAAATCTTCTTCTCAAGAACCACTGGGCCATATTTAGCTTTAAAATTATGTGGAAGTCCTGGTATAGTTAGATTCTAAATTGTTCAAATCATGACCCCCGGGGGAAGGGCGGGGCCACAATGGGGCATCAAAGTTTTATATAGAAATATATAGGAAAAATCTTTGAAAATCTTCTTCTCAAGACAACTTCTTCGTGTGAAGTTAATGACACCTTGGGGAATCAAAGTTTTATATAGAAATATATAGGAAAAATCTTTGAATCTTCTTCTCAAGAACCACTGAAAAAGTAAGTGGAAGCAAGAAGAGGTTTACAAGTATATAGTCTAAAATTTAACAGGCACGTAAGCATCGTTAGTTTTTTAAATTGAAATAATGACACCTGGGGGAAGGGTGGGGCCACAATGGGGTATCAAAGTTTTATATAGAAATATATAGGAAAAATCTTTGAAAATCTTCTTCTCAAGAACCACTGGGCCAGAAAAGCTGAAACTTATATGGAAGCATCCTGGTATAGTGTAGATTCCAAATTGTTCAAATCATGACCCCCAGGGGAAGGGGGGGGGGGCACAATGGGGTATCAAAGTTTTACATAGAAATATATAGGAAAAATCTTTGAAAATCTTCTTCTCAAGAACCACTAGGCCAGAAAAGCTGAAACTTATGTGGAAGCATCCTGATATAGTGTAGATTTTAAATTGTTCAAATAATGACACCTGGGGGAAGGGTGGGGCCACAATGGGGAATCAAAGTTTTATATAGAAATATATAGGAAAAATCTTTGAAAATCTTCTTCTCAAGAACCACTGGGCCAGAAAAGCTGAAACTTATGTGGAAGCATTCTGGGGTAGTGTAAATTCTAAATTGTAGGAATCATGACCCCCAGGGGAAGGGCGGGGCCATTATAGGGAATCAAAGTTTTACATAGAAATATATAGGAAAAATCTTTGAAAATCTTCTTCTCAGGAACCACTGGGCCAAAAAAGCTGAAACATATGTGCCAATGGAAGGATCATGGGGTAGTGTAGATTTCAAAATGTCTAAATTATGATCAGTGGGGTAATGTGGGGATGCATTATGTATAACAAAGGTGAAATCTGGTAAAGAACAGAATGGTCAAAGCTTCTCAGGTGAGCGATGTGGCCCATGGGCCTCTTGTTCAGCATATTTCAGCATTTTAAATGTATTCCAAATGTACCCTTGGTTACCACTTACTTAGAGATATATTCTTAACAGTTTCTTTACAGTATAAATGACATCAAGGTGTCATGTTTTTGTGAGAATGGTTTGTTTGCTTTTTCTGGTTTTTATTAAGCCACAGTCAAGATTTAAAGTGGCTGAAAATCTCAATTTTTCAAACTTTTCCGGCTGTTGCCATAGCAACCGAGACACATAGCAACGAAATTTTGTTTGATATTTGTTTCTGGTGTCAAGTACTAAGCATGGGTGAAGTTTCATCAAAATCGGTGACCATGCGTGGCAACGAAGTTAAAGTGGTTACAGAGAATGGCTATTAAATCAATCGCGTTTCATAGATATCCGAGATTGAAAACAATAACCTACATATTTATTTCCGGCTCAAATAAAAAAAATATCAGACACAGTTTAAAGTCAATTAAACCCACAAAAACTTGGGAATATTTCAGTTCAAATTCATGAAAAAATTTAATTTGAACATAGATAGCAAATATCATCTTAATCTACACTTAACCTCGTAATTTTTTTTTAGCTCAGATACGCCATATTTAGCTTTAAAATTTAGTTCGACTTTACATTCTCCATTAAATCAAATTAAAAAGACAACTTCTTCGTGTGAAGTTATGTTTCTAATCAGAAGTATAGAAGAAGAGGTTTACAAGTGTTATTTAACAGGCATGTAGCATCGTTTTTGAAAGTGGGGGGGGGGGGCAGCCAGAGAAAATGTTTTTTTTTTTTACCTGGAAAAGTTATTAAATCCCCCCCAAAAAAATCATTGTTAAAACTCAAAAATCCTATTTCGGGGGCTGGGGGGAGGGGGGGGGGTAGGTTAGAGGTCAACTTTTTTCAGGTGCCAACTTCTTTCAGTACCACTTTTATTGCATACAATACTACATTTCCCTTATATCACTTTACCATAGTATTAAAAGCTGGGGGGGGGGGGTGTTACCCAGCCTTTCAATGAACATTTTCAATAGTAAATTTATTGTTGGAAAAAGAAAGTGGCTACATAGTGCCTGTATAACTCTGAAGAATCTAAATCTCGCATTTTAATTTTAAAACATTGTTATGTCAGTGGAACATTATTAATGAAATATATAGATGTTTAACCTCTTGCAAATTTTTTACTCATATGAAGACGCCACCATTTGCCATGAAGGGCAATCTGATTATAATCAGATCTCTTTGTTGCTCCGAAATTCTTATAGTTGCTGTACAAGGTGTACAACAACTATCAGAATTTCGGAGCATAACAAAGATCTGAAATAAACATTAAGGTATGTAACTCGTGAAATTTATTAAATCAAGGATTTATTGAGAAGTATATTTTGGATAAGTACTCATATAGATGACTCAAAATCGCAGAGAAAATAGGGGGTTAGTGTTCATCTTATTCATCGACGGTATAATGAAGTTGACCTTTTTGCACTTAAATTTTAACTTTTTGGTTAATTACTTAAATCTTTATGATATTTTATCAGATGTAACCATGGCAAAACATATTATCTTATATTACGTAAAATATTTTGAATAATATTTATCATTGAAAAAATCTTGCAAATTAATGCGCGTAAATTATTGTGTGACCTTTTTGCACTAAAAAGTAACATATTTTGGGGTATTAAAACACTAAATAAGCAATAAAACAATTTCTTAAATCAAGCTTTTTACGACGTAAGTGCTGATCAGTCACAAGTATCGAGTACTTTAAAATAATGAAAGAAAAAGTTGGGATCAGTGATGTTAATTTTGAAATATTGGTCAAAATATTTGATTTTTAGGCAAAAAATGGTGTTAATTTTATATTGACTTATTTGACATATCTTCATTTTTTGGCAAAGTTTGTTGAGGGAAGGTGTAAAACTTGTTCTAAAAATATAAATTAAGACCAATATTAAATATTCCTAGCAATATCATAATGAAAAATATTCCCCGAGTAAAAGTATGTGAGGCTAAAAGTCCAAGATATTAAATTTAATAAATGTGCAGATTTGCAGAATTATCTGCTAAATATCCTTCCACCACAAAAAGTAGTCTTTCATAAATCTTGCTTCTTTGTAGCTTTTTGAGCATTTTTTTTTTGTTGAATGTTAAAACATTAACATTGTTGAAATTAAATATGTTATAAAAATTGAATTTTGATAAATAATTTTGAAGTAAGAGGTTCTGCGTGAACTTTTCTAAAAAGCTGACGAGTGACCTACCTTAAATGCAAGTTATTAAAAATACCAAGGTTAGATGTATTTGCATTTAGTAAACATGATGGCAGATCAGTCTGCAATTAAAGAATGTGCATTACGTGTGATCCAAGAAAAAGGGGAGGTCGGAGGTGGGGATATTACTAACCATGATTCAATAATGCTGAAAATCCTATTGTAAGGGTGGATTAACTGATGATTTCACGCGACTTGTCAGAAGGGGGATTTTCAATGCTAATTATTAAAAAAAAAAGACGTTCACGTATACATGTATATTCTCATAAAGAAAAAGCCGAAACTGAAAATTGTCTTAGGTTAAATATACATGTTATCAACAAAAATCAAATTAAGATAGCCGTCTTCTTTCAGAACCATCATAAGGCCAGCATTTTTTTATTTTTAGGTTTACGAACATCAGAATGAAAAAGTCCCGTAGGAGGAGGAAATAAAAAAAAAAAAAAATTATTTTTCTTGGATACATTATCGACTTTTTCTATATTAATTTTTGCTTCTTTTTTAATGCTCTTCTAACAGGCTCCTTGCCACTGGACACATAAGGGTTACAAAGGGGAAAATAGAACCCTTAATTGTTTACCATTTGGGGCCAGTGATTTAAATGATAAATCTTGTGATGTTGGACAAAATACAGATTTTAAAAAAAAAGAAAAGATTTTTTTAAACTCTTTCAATATACACATATATATCTTCATATTAAATATAATTTTTTAATATGTATTAGATGAATGTGTTGAAATTGTTCTAAATATACTTCAGACCTAAAATAATAATTCCTTTCTTAAAACAGAAAGGGAGTATTGGGGAGTAGGATGGAATTTTTTTCAATTAAGTGTAAAATAATTTTTCTGGCTGCCACAAAAGATACTACCTGCCTGTATATATTTGTAATTTTGTATATACTTGTTTTTAAATATTTGAAATATTTTGTTTCTTTAGGCAAAATTATAATTGTTTATTTCTTCATCAAATGGACTTAATCTCTCCCATAGTTTTATTCATTACATCTGATGCATAAGCAACCCCTTTCTGAAGAATGATGCTAAGACTGAAAGCTATAACAGAAACTTAAACAATGTCTCTGACAAGAGCTACCATGGGCAGTTTTAAACCTGTGGGAGGAAATTAATTTACAGACAGATGACAGATACTTTTGAATACGGATACATTATCTCACCAACATGTCATTGTGCAACAAAGTTGTCAGCACTTTATTTGTTCCCTGAATGAGTGAGACGTTTTGAATGGCACTCCTATCGATAAATATTTACATTAAACCAAGGTTTAGTGCTGCTATGGACTTGACAATTCTACCTTCGATACCCGCCATCATGCATTTTTTGAAACCGGAAGTACGAGTTTGTAAATTTGAAATCGCGATCCCGACTCAAATTTGACATCGGAAAGAAAAAATTCTGTTTTTCTTAATTTTATTTTTTTTCTGAAAATTCAAAAACTTGAGCGGCGGGTTTGTAAACCTAAAAATAAAAAAATGCTGGCCTAATAATGCATGAATAATGTCGTATGCAGTTAATTTATACATGTATGATGTATGTCCTCGTGTTTATTTTCTATTTACAAGCTTACACTGTACACACACACACACACACAAAAAAAAAAAAAACAAAGTGCAGAGCTGTGGAAAACTGCCGGTCATGCCGGCAAGACCGGCAAAAAATGCCTGTGACCGGTAAAAATGCTATTGATGTCGGCCCAAATGACCGACCTCTTTCTTTGTTAAAGGTTTTAGATTTTCCATTTTGATTTAGGCCTATCATCGGCACACTTCCCAGCTTAGTTATCGTACCTTATAAACGATTGCGTAATACTTTTTCTTTGCACAAGATCGAGGCTATAGGAAATGAAAGAGAAACCAGCATAGTTTCGCATGACCTTTTAATTTACCAATGGCACATAATTACGTAAAAAACATTAAAAAAATTAACTAGATAAGACAGGCTATATAGCTGGGTATGTGAAACATTTTGACAGAAAAAATTCAAACACGGTTGAGTAAAGCGGTAAACCTATAGTTCTTCCGTCGTTCCGACTGTCCCCGATTTCGTTTTTTTTCATCGATCATGTTCTTGATGTTGGTATCTTTATTATCGATGCACAGAGTTTCTTGGACTCATTTTCGAGGCAAAATATAATTCCCAAATGCATTAATGTTTAAAAAAAAATTACGTTTACTTTGCAGAATTATCATTCATTGTTACCTGCTAAAAGTGATGAAATCTAGTATTGTTATAAATGCAAAAAACGAAAACGGAGGAGGATGGACCTGGAAATGGAGACTTTTTGAATTGTTTTATTAAGTAAAGTGTACTTAAGAAAATAAATGTAATGCTTTTCTTTTTAATTTTGCAACTTACTATTTCGGACCGGCAAAAATCACTTCGGACCGGCATATTTTGTCTTCTTGCCGGTCCGAATGACCGACTATCTGAAAAAGTTTTCCACAGCTCTGAAGTGAATAAAAGAAAGCTATATCGTTCATTTAGAATTTTAAGATTTAATTGTGAGCAAAAAATTGGAATAATGGACTTCCAAGCTATAAATTATGTTTATTGACTTTCTTGATGAATCGTTTTCTCAGAAAAAGTAGCAAAATCAATGACCAACAATATTTCCAGTAAAGAAAATTAATTTTTAAATTTAGCGAAAATTAAACTCGCTCCACATTTTAAGAATAGCTCACAAAGGGGACAGAAGAGTAAGCTGTAGCTTTTTTTTCAGTTCAATTTTTTTTCGGGCTTAAACCATTGAAATCCGATAACGTCAAGTTGACGTCATAACGTCATAGCGTTATTTTCTTACGAAAACTACCTATATTTAAAGAGCTCTCTTGGAGAAATGGTTTAAGATAAAAACAAAAATTAAAATGACTTAGGAAGTGGTCACTCTAGACATGTTTCAAGAACAATTTCATTAGATTTTGGGACTGGGCAGATTTTTGCTAATATCGTACTTTCTTCTTTAATAAAGGTGCAGATATGCAGAATTTTCTGCTAAATATCCTTCCACTGCAAGAAATAGTCCCTCATAAATCTTGCTTCTTTGTGGATTTTTGAGCACTTTTTACATTGAATGTTGAACAATTGACATTGTTGAATTTAAACATGTTATAGAAATTGAATTATAATAAATAATTTGGAAGAAAGCGACTCTGCGTGAACTTTTCTAAAAAGCGGATGAGTGACATACCTTAAAGTAAAAACCAATAGAGCTTCAGTCTTGACAGAGACTTCTGGTTTTAAAGTGGTATATAGGAAAATATCTTTAAAAAATTTGTTTTCAAGAATGGTGAAGTTATACATGAATATGCTATGTTAATATGGTGGCATCTTCAAGTAATATAAAATTCAAGTCCCTATCACCTTCCCTAAACTTTTCAATACTGAGTGATTTGTGTTGTGTCAGGTGAGCAATGTGGCCCATAGGCCTCTTGTTTGTTTGTTGGGTTTTTTTTTCTAATGAAGAGGAGTGGATTAGAGTGATACAGATGAGCATTGTGGCCCATGGGCCTCTTATTCTATATTTCCTTTCTTTGATGGTTTTGTGTATTTTACAGAGGTTCGGTTTCAGTGGATGGTAGAGGCATTGGGATGGAAAGACCAGCAGTCCTTGAGAAAGATGATGATGAATTTGATGCCTACAGGAAGAGGATGATGCTGGCATATAGATTTAGACCAAACCCTCTGGCAAGTATTTTTCACCAAAACTTTATGTAAAAGACCTAAAGAATTTATGTATTGGTGGGGTGTCTCTCTATTCATCTGCATACAAATTTTAAGAGCCATTTCCTCTTTATTTTAAGCTCACCTGAGCTGAAAACTTTTTTTGCCTGTTGTCTGTTCGACTGTCTGTAAACTTTACACATTCACAGAAAGAAACAAGACCTTTCAGTTAAAACATAAAGCAAAATATCACCTTTAAGCAATCGCATAATGGTGACTTAATGGTGGCTTATAGAAGTTAATTCCTTTAAGCCACCATTAAGCTGCAGCTTCTAGGTGCTTAATGTCTAAACTTCATTAAGCTACCATTAAGCCACTTTAAGCTGAAGCTTAATGGTGGCCTAATGGCCACACTTAATTAAACTACCTTTACACCTTGTGAGGTTGTGTAGATTCGAAATTGTCCAAGTCATGTCCCATGGGGGTAGGTTGGGGCCGAAATAGGTCTTCCAATCAGAAAATTGGGTGAAGAACAACATGGCCAAAGTTACTCAGGTGAACAGTTTGGCCCATGGACCTCTTGTTCATGACATATTTTTGATTGTGAAGCTTTCCTATGATGCGCAAGTAAGTTAAGACAACGTATAGAGGTTTCTATACAATTGACTAACTAAAACGCATAAGGGCTGAACTTAATGCACAGAAAAAGTTAAAACTTGTTTTCTCATATAAACTTGGTACCCACCACATGCCCTAGCCAGTGCACATTATGACGTCATAGTCCTGTACTACACAAGTTTATAAGGAACATCAACAAAATGGCTTAGGCGCAAGGGCATACTCAACTTTGTTCTTCAGAAACGAGGTATTATTAGACGCAGAATATTACAAGGATTTGTGATATTGCTGCACAAACGTCGACAGTGCAATTGTTTAGTTACTATTTCAAAAGTTTTAAGTTGAAACAGGGTAAAAATTCACTGTCCAGTGTAAGTTTCCTGAAATTTTTATAAATTAAAAAAGCGCCTAGGATTTGTGCAGCAATTTTATTAATTTTTATAATATTCTTCTTTAAATTTTACTTTATTTATTAAAAATTATATAGGATATGCCCTTGTGCTGGCATTATTTTGTTGATGTCTATATTACCTTGAATGGGAAAGATCAGTGACGTCATAATGTGACGTCATAATGTGCAGTTGATTTATAATGCTGTGTGAACTTAGTATGTATAAGAAAATAAGCTTGAACCTTCTCTGTGTAAAAATTACACAAATTATGTGTTTTTATTAGCTCATTTGCATAGAAATACCTCTACCTAGCCTTAACTTACTTGCATGGGTTTGTATTCATCTGCATGGCTATCCTGAGAACCAGTGAATGGCCACAACATCAGTGTTTTCAATTTTCACCCAAATTTCTCTTGTGTATTATTCACAATTTCAAGGGGATTTTCTCTCTAGATCTTTGGAAGAAAATGGACTTAAATATAATGTGTCCACAAATATTGCTTGATTTGGTAGGCCTCAGACAGGGCATTTTCATTCTCCTCTAGTTAATTGTGCAAATCGTTTAACATTTCATTGCAATGCTCTCTTCAAGTTCACATTTAATTATGCTCCCCAAACAAAGAAGGGGATTCAAGTTTGTTCAAATGAAGGGCCACACACTCCTCTAAGGGGAGATAATTATGAAATATTGATAAATTAATGGTTTCTTTTAAAAATCTTCTTCTCAATTGAGAAAAACCAGTGGGCCAGGAAAGATGAAACTCATGTGGAAGCATCCTCATGTAGTGTAAATTCATGTTTGTTCAAATCATGACTCACGGGGGTAGGGTGGGGCCACAATGGGGTATCAAATTTTAACATAGGAATACAAAGGGAAATTCTTTAAAAATCTTCTCAAAAAGTGGGGCAGGAAAGATGAAACTCATGTGGAAGCATCCTCATGAAGGGAAGATTCAAGTTTGTTCAAATCATAACCCCCGGGGTAGGGTGGGGCAACAATGGGGTATCAAAGTTTAAAATAGGAATACATAAAAAAAATCTTTAACATTCTTCTTCTCAAAAACCATGGGACCAGGAAAGATGAAACTCATGTAGAACCATCCTATTGTAGTAAAGATTCAAATTTGTTCAAATCATGACCCCCGGGGAGTGGGATGGGGCCACAATGGGGTGTCTAATTTAACATAAGAATACAATGTACATAGGGAAAATATTTAAAATTCTTCTTCTCAAAAACCACGGGACCTGGGTAATTCCCCGTGCAAATTTTAATCTTCAACATATCCTGATCCTTGTATGTAAGTTTGGTGAAAATCTGCCTGGTGGTTATGGAGAAGATTTTTTAGCAACCAGTACTTTTGGTTTTGTTTTCCTGATTATCTCCCCTTGGTTTTGTTTTCCTGATTATCTCCCCTTGTTTAAGGGTCCCAACCCTTATTTTAGCATAAATGGTAGCCCTTGGGCCAAGGATACCCAGTGACAAATTTGGTACTGATTGGCCAAGGGGTTCTTGAGTTATGGCCCATATTCTTAAAAGTTTACGCACAACGCACAAATGGCCATAGCATTAGCTCTTTGAGCCTTTGGCTCAGAAGAGCTAAAAAAACCAGTAGAGCTACAGTCTCATCAGAGCCTTTGGTCTATTATATATACTGGGTATAATATTTTCAGATACTAATTGGCTTAGAATCATCACTCTTTGTTTGCTGGTGCATATGTGTCCTCAGAATATGTCAATTGAAACTAATTGGTGTAGAATCATCAAATTTTGTTACTTGCATTTTGGGTCATCGATGTACAGTGAATTATTATTTTTAACGAGGCCGAGTCCAATTATTTCTACCGTAGGGATTTTGATAATTTTTTGTCAATTAATTTTTACTGTTATATTTATTGTTTTAAGATTAAAAAATTGAATGTTTACCACACCGATTTCTTAGGGGGCCATCTCAAAAGTGGTCAAATTTTACCATTGGACCCTATGGAAAGAATCTGGGGGGATTAGGCGAGTCATATGCCCACACAGATTTTGTCGCTCTGTAAGCATATCAGAATAGTCGTACGATTTACCTAAACATTTATACTTTGTACAGCATTGTCCAAATGACAATATCTACATTTTTAAACCTTGCTGTTATCGTTACAGTATTTTCAACATGTGGTGCTTTTCATACTGCGTGTTAATTGTTCTATCGAATATGTTTTCAGAGGTTGGGGGATGGTGTGCTTTACCTTTCCTTTTAACTGTTTTTGTTAAGAGAGAACGATCATAGGCATTTATGCCTGCAGTTCAATCCATTTCTTTATGAATAAAATATATTTTAAAGTAACTGTTTTTGTATACGGAACAGCCATACCGTGCTGGTCTACCCATGATTGTTTACATTTCAATTGTGCAAAGTAGTCTTGAACTGAATGCATTCAAAATGTTATATATCTTGAAAACTTGTTTATTATTGGAAATATATAGCAATTGACCGTAAAAAAATTATCTTATTTTTTCACTTTGTTTTTAGTGAAAAAATATTTTAAAATTTTATCTATAAATTTCAACCTGAACTTAAAAAATCGTGATTCGAACACTCGTGACAAATAACTGGCTGCTTCAACACTGCCGCTATGACCACTGAGCCACGAAGTCGCATATACATTACCCTTTAAATAACAAACAGTTCTATATGTATAGCAAGCACACAATTGGACTTAAGAGTTTTTGAGAATATGTTCCGAAATTTAAGTAGGAAAACTAACTTTTTAGCTCACCTGAGCCGAAGGCTCAAGTGAGCTTTTCTGATCACATTTTGTCCGGTGTCCGTCTGTCTGTCTAGCTGTCCGTCTGTCTGTAAACTTTTCACATTTTCGACTTCTTCTCAAGAACCACTGGGCCAATTTCAACCAAACTTTCCACAAAGCATCCTTAGGTAAAGGGGATTCAAGTTTGTTCAAATAAAGGGCCACGCCCTCATTCAAGGGGAGATAATTGGGAATTAATGAAAATTTGGTGGTATGTTTTAAAAATCTTCTTCTCCAGAACCACTGTGCCAGGAAAGATGAAACTTATAGGGAAATAGGGAAAGATCCTCAGGTAGTGTAGATTCAAGTTTGTTCAAATCATGACCCCCGGGGGTAGGGCGGGGCCACAATGGCCGACCAAAGTTTTACATAGAAATATAGAGGAAAATTCTTTAAAAATCTTCTTCTCAAGAATAACAAAGCCATAAGTGATCATATTTATATGGAAGCATCATTAGGTAGTGTAGATTCAAGTTTGTTCAAATGATGACCCCCGGGGGTAGGGCGGGGCCACAATGGCCGACCAAAGTTTTACATAGAAATATAAAGGAAAATTCTTTAAAAATCTTCTTCTCAAGAATAACAAAGCCATAATTGATCATATTTTTATGGAAGCATTTTCAGGTAGTGTAGATTCAAGTTTGTTCAAATCATGACCCCTGGGGGTAGGGTGGGGCCACAATGGCCGACCAAAGTTTTACATAGAAATATATAGGATATTTTTTTAAAAATCTTCTTCTCAAGAATAACAAAGCCATAATTGATCATATTTATATGGAAGCATCCTTAGGTAGTGTAGATTCAAGTTTGTTCAAATCATGACCCCCGGGGGTAGGGGGGGGCCACAATGGCCGACCAAAGTTTTACATAGAAATATAGAGGAAAATTCTTTAAAAATCTTCTTCTCAAGAATAACACAGCCATAAGTGATCATATTTATATGGAAGCATCCTCAGGTAGTGTAGATTCAAGTTTGTTCAAATCATGACCCCTGGGGGTAGGGCGGGGCCACAATGGCCGACCAAAGTTTTACATAGAAATATATAGGAAAATTCTTTAAAAATCTTCTTCTCAAGAATAACAAAGCCATAATTATATATAATTGATCATATTTATATGGAAGCATCCTCAGGTAGTTAAGATTCAAGTTTGTTCAAATCATGACCCCCGGGGGTAGGGCGGGGCCACAATCGCCGACCAAAGTTTTACATAGAATATATGGGAAAATTCTTTAAAAATTTTCTTCTCAAGAATAGAAAAGCCATAATTGATCATATTTATATGGAAGCATTCTCAGGTAGTGTAGATTCAAGTTTGTTCAAATCATGACCCCCGGGGGTAGGGTGGGGTCATAATGGCCGACCAAAGTTTTACATCCTTCCATACCCTTTCAATATTTGTTTACAAAAAAATGGTACGAAGACCCACTCTATATAAAAAACACAGATTTATCATTCATTTTCTATCATTTTTACGGTTACTAAAGTGTGTTACCATTTTGGTGGGTTAATTACAATCAAATTCTATGTCATTTGATTCAGGTTTTATGTTTGCTGTATGCATAGGATTATAAATGATTCTCAAATTTAACAAAAAGTGGAATTTGTAAGAATTTTTAAATTCAATATTTTACCTGCCCTTGCGTAGGCATATGACTCACCTAATTCCCCCAGATTCTTTGTTGGAAAAGTGTCAAAATCACATTTTTCCCATATGTTTTGTATTTCTGCCCTAGAGATTTCTTCTTCAGTCAAGTATATGAAAGTTATTGTAAAAAGTCACCAAATTGTGAAATTTCAAAAAAGTTGACCATTTTGGTTGATCTAGGTCTTAATTACAAAGTTTATTTTTTCGATGCCAGTACCTCTAAAATTGCCATATTGTGGTATAAATACATATCGGTGCAGATGAATTATCGGCGCATATAATTTTTTTGGTTAAAAAAAAAGCAATATTTAGATTGCTAGTATGCTTCCTCTGATGTTCTGTTAACTGTTTTTAGTATAATATCCATGGACTTCTGCTAACATATAAGCGAATCGTGTCATTCTTCAGCGTCGTGCATTGCTTACATAATCAGAAAACAGTGATGTCGTTAGAAATTTAAGCATTTTTTTTCAAATTATTGTCGTAAAATCACATTTTCAGACCAGTAGGCGTGACAAAAAATGTGAATTTTATATTGAAATCACAATATTTGTGGAAGATGCACTGTCTCAGATATGACTGCATGAAATTAAAAAGCTGCGCAAAAGTCATGCGCACTCGAATTAGACTTGGCCTCGTTAAGAACTTAATTCATACAGTTCTGCATGTTTTCAAAGAGAAATAGGGTCATAAAACATTAACTGGCAAGGTTGGAAATATATGCAGCATGATCTGGGCAGGTACAGTTTGGCACAGACAGTTGAGAAAACTTTGGATTGGCATTCTAGTTTGAAAATCCTTTTTAATCCAAAAATCTACAATCCTCAAAGCTTTCATCAGTTCTCTGTATTATATGCCTCAAAAATATGGTGTGTATCTATAACTTATTTAAAAACTATTTTCTTAATCTATTTCAGAATAATCCAAGGAGACCTTACTATTGATATGAAAGTAACATCATGTTGGCTATATGAAGAGAGTGCCATCTTTTGTGTAAATACAAAGATTAATAGATATGTGTATATGAAAGTCCAGGAGTGAATAACAGACAGACATCATTAAAAATATTTTTGTTTGATGTATCCCAGCCCACTTTTTCAATGTCTGTATTAGGTAGTTATTATCATTAAGGTCTTGCATCTTCAGCAGAAGATCTTAGTGTTATTGTTAGGTTTCTTTTCCACTATTATATTATTATTTTTATTATTATTATAGTATTTTTTTTCTATTTTGTGCACGTGGGGTTCTTGAGAACGGCTCGTTCAGTTTTCATGAAAATTTCAGGTCTGATAGAAAAATAAAAAAATTAGATATAATAAATTTTTTCACAGGAGCCTGAAGTTTTTGTCGTCAAAAGAAAAACTCTGGAAAAAAATTTCCCACCCTCAAGTAAAAAAATGCCAAGATGGCAATGTGTTTTAGAGGGACCCACCTAAACAAATAGATCTGGGTTTGGCCAGAAAAATTTCGTGACTAATTCAGTATCTGGAGTGTTTGTGCTACCTATTCAAGTTAAAAAATCCAATCTGCTTGACAACTTCGGGCCATGCATGGCCCTTTTTCCACTTTGACAGCTCATCCTGGACTCCATGCCACTTAACTGGAAGTGAATCCCGAAGTGCTTCGTACAGGATTATTGCTTCTAAAACTTTCAATCGAAAAGTATACCCTGAGAAATTACATACTTTATATAGCTTCTAATTTAAACAACTTTTATGAAAACTAAAGAAAAAATAAAAGTTAAATGTGCTAAAGAAAAATATTGGGTAGGAAGGATTTTGACAGATGGGTCAGAATACATTTAACAAATCAATTTTTATTATTGGCCTCAGTCTTAATCATGTGGGTCATTTGATCCATAGGCACTGGTGACTTATAGTTTTGAAAACAATGATTGAACACTTTTAATAATTGCATGTCAGTTATTGATTTCCTTCTTAATCAGTAAATGGTAGTTTTGGGCAGTCTTTTATCTCTATTGGGCAAAGGTGCAGGCCTTTAGATCGCTTAGAAAAAAAACTGAGGTGTTAAAAAAACATATCTTTTTTTACACACAAATTTTTTTAAGCGATCCAAAGGCCTGTGGGTAAAGGCCAGAAAAGTGATGGTAAGCTGTCAATATATCCTACATGTTTCAACAGATTTCTTATTTTACTTACTTATTTAAGAGATAATGTGACACTGTATTGTGTAAGTATAAAGTTTTTTTACTTGATATTTATTAATTGGCTCATTACCGAGTTCATAACATGAATTTCTGGTACAAATAAGAAGATATGTATCTTTTCAAGTATTTTACAATAAGAATTGAGTTTAACATGATTTAACGAGGCCGAGTCTAATTATTTTTACCTTAGGGATTTTGATAGTTTTTCGTTAGTTAATATTTACTGTTATATTTATTGTTTTAAGATTGAAAAATCAAATGTTTACCACCCCAATTTCTTAGGGGCCATCTAAAAAATTGTCAAATTTTACTATTGGATCCTATGGGAATTTGTTGGAATAGTGCCAAATTATCACATTTTTCCCATA
Source organism: Saccostrea cuccullata (assembly GCF_032062105.1). Lineage (NCBI taxonomy): Eukaryota > Metazoa > Mollusca > Bivalvia > Ostreida > Ostreidae > Saccostrea > Saccostrea cuccullata. The sequence continues at coordinate 19,932 of NW_026922818.1, read as the reverse complement.
TTCTTTGTATTTCTGTCCTTAGAGATTTCTTTTTCAGTCAAGTATATGAAAGTTATTGTAAAAAGTCACCAAATTGTGGAATTTCAAAAAAGTTTACCATTTTGGTTGATCTAGGTCTTAAGAGCCATTCTCTGTAATGATTTGAAATTTTATATAGGAGCTGTGGCACGCTTAGTCTCAGAATTTCTCCAAACTCTCTATGATAAAAGTTATTGATACCCTAAACTGAAATCAGGCAAAAATTGGTTGCTATGTTTTATAGTTACCATGGCAACATGTCTTAAAGTACGAAAAATGGCATTTTTTAACATGTTTTGAGCCTCATAGTTAACATTTGCGGCAAAGCAAACAATTGGCAATGACTGTTTCCAAACGTTGAAGGTCAGATGTCTCAAATGCATGATAAACATGTTTGGTAAATCAACTATTACATATGTTACTATGGTAACAAAGTATTCAAAAGTAAAAAAAATATTCATTGAATTTTATAAAGTCATACACGTTAAAATAAAAAGCAGTTATGGGATGAAATGTGACCAAATAATAGAAAAAAGAGCCTTGGAACATATACCAAGAACAACATATGGTATTTCATTTTGGTTGGCAATGGTTGCCAAGGTTTTTATACCACAGAGAGCCTTCAAAGTAACACTCTGTATGTTTAAATCTGATCCTATCTTTTAAAAAAGCACATTTCCTCACAACTAATGATCAATTTTTAAAGATGTTGGTGTGCTCCTAGTTTTCCCATTTGAAAAAATTCAGATTAGATTCTTTAAATAGAGCGTTGCTATGGAAATAAGCAGAAAATACATGCTTAAAAACCTGAAAAATATTTTCTTTCCTTGGATACGTACCCTTAAATGTAGATACCCAAAACTTTTATGATTGATATTTATTAACAGCTAACCTGACTTTTAATTTTGACTATCATCCAATCTCTAAGTGGATGCAAGAAGTTGGCACACAGGGTTTAATATTGATATAAAGTTCACAAAATCGAACATTTTCCCTTCTTGGTAACCATAGCAACAGTGTTGTTTTCTTCATCAAATTTTATCAATATATGATATTCAACTTCAGTTCTAACAGATAAGTACTATTCAAGCTGAGTGAGTCCTTTAATTTGTTTCTTGATTAAATGGCAATTTAATTCTTAATGCAGCGAAAAATAATTCACTTTTAAGCACTGGTACTTTGTTTCCATGGTAACACTGCAAAGTAGCAATTATACCCAATTTTTCTTATGGTTTTGGTGTTGCAAGGTCCTAAAGATGCATATTTGCCAGTCTTGAATTTTCATGTTTTTCCTGAAGACAGTAGCATTAACCCAATCTTAGTTACTGGTTTTGCATGGTTACACTGTGTTACCATGGTAACCATAAAAGTTATTCATAGAATAATATTGCTTATACTTATATAGTTAAGGTCAAACATTTTCATTGTTTTTCTTAAGTTGCTGATTGAGTTTGAGCATGTAACACCTACCATTAGTGAATACGGAGTGTTTTTCAGCATATTTCAGCATCTTAATTGTATTCCAAATGTACCCTTGGTTACCACTTATTTAGAGATATATTCTAAACAGTTTCTTTACAATATAAGTGACATCAAGGTGTCATGTTTTTGTGAGAATGGTTTGTTTGCTTTTTCTAGTTTTTATTAAGCCACAGTCAAGATTTAAAGTAGCTGAAAATCTCGATTTTTCAAACTTTTTCGGCTGTAGCCATAGCAACCGAGACACATAGCAACGAAATTTTGTTTGATATTTGTTTCTGGTGTCAAGTTCTAAGCTTGGGTGAAGTTTCATCAAAATCGGTGACCATGCGTGGCAACGAAGTTTAAGTGGTTACAGAGAATGACTATTAATTACAAAGTTTATTTTTTTGATGAATAATACCTCTAAAATAGCCATATTGCAGTATAAATACATATCTGTGCTGATGAATTATCGGCGCAGATAATTTTTTTTGGTTAAAAAATAGCAATATTTAGATTGCTAGTATGTTTCTTTTGATGTTCTGTCATCAGTTATTAGTATAATATCCATGGACGTCTACGAACATATAAGCGAGTCGTGAGTCATTCATCAGTGTCATGCATTGCTTACAAAATTGGAAAACAGTGACGTCGTTAGAGCCATTTCAGCGTTTTTTTCTAATAATTGTCGTAAAATCACATTTTCAGACCAGAAGGCTTTACAGATAATGTTAATTTTATATCAAATTACAATATTTTGGAAAGGTGTACTGTCGCACTTATGACTGCATGAAAATAAAAAGCTGCACAGTTTCAAACACACTCGAATTAGACTCAGCCTCATTAAGCTAATAATATTTTATTCCACACTGAAGTCAACTTGTACACAAGTTGTGAACATGTTATAAATTTTGAAGAAAAAAAAATTCTGAAAGCTCAAAAGAGAAATATTTTTAAAAGATGCTTGAATTTCTGATTGTACCGACAATATCTATGTGGTTTTTATATGCCCATCTTCAGACGGGACGTATTATGTTATACATGTAGTGTTCATGTCCGTCCATCCGTCTTTTAGCTTTATTGTGTCCAATTCATAACTTTAATACTATTAGCCCTAGAAATAATATCAAACTTTGTCACCTGATACATATTGAGTAGAAGATTAATATTTCATGTATTTTAATTATCCCCTCTCGCAACTAGATACGGAGGGGATATAGCATCGTGAATGTGCGTATGTGTATGTGTTAGTGTGTCCATTACAGCTTGTGGGCAAGATTTACAGAGAACCTTTTCATTAACCACTCTCAGCCTTTAAATACTTATGTGGCACTATAAAAGGATGAAGCCTATTCATTTTCAAATTTATCAATAGAATATTTCTTAAAATATAGCATTTTTACTACCTCCTAACCCTGAAATTTTATGTACGACTTGACAATGCTCACTTCCGCTTATTTGGGTTGCTTCAATAGGGAAAAGAGTACCAATTAATTTCCCATAGAACTCTATACAAACCTTATGCCCTCCCAGTTATTTACTAATTCCTGATATCATTTGAAAGTTCGTTCTAAGCACTTATTAAAAACATGAAAAAAAAAAAATACCATGCCGCAACGTTTATAGGTCAAATTTGCAGTTATTTAGAACTTACAGCGATCGGCAGTAAATGATACCCTGCCAAAAATATCAGTCCCCTTTTCTACAATCTCCCCTGATATTTATATTTTCTGTAATATTCCTACATTCCATCACTTATTTCAAATATTAATATTTTTATTTTAAAATGAAAATATTTACACACCTGAATTCAGCCAATCAGGTAAAGCCTACCCATTTAGTACTCTGCTTCATCTTGTTCAACCAGGAAATGATGTCAAACTTTCGGTGCATTGGTACTCTTTTTCCTGTAAACTGACGTTTTATGTATATCTTGTTCAACCAGGAAATGATGTAAACTTCCGGTGCATTGGTACTTACATATTTACCTATCCCAGAATTAGTCAATTTTGTAATTTTCAAAGACCTTGTACTTACCAATATACATGTGTGAAATTTGAGGCCTGTCACTTCAGTGTCTGGGAAACTGTGACCATCTTAATGAATGACCCCTTCCTGCTGCAAGCACTGTTCCAGAGAGTGAAAAACTTCATTCCTGTGATGAGATCTGGATACAGTTGTGACTGTAATGAATATAATATTTATAAAATCACATGATTTTGTTTTTTGATGTTAATAAAATGATATAAAGTCTCATCTGTGTCAATTTTTTCATAGGGGTGGATTCTACCCAGAATAAGGAAAAAAGCTCCAAAATTTGATAAATCATAGCTAATTCAGCAAAATTGAAAGGTTTTAAAAAGACTGATGTAGAATTTTTTTTATGCTTATGCAAAGAAAATTATTTAAGAGTTTGATATACTAATTGATTCTTATCTAACCCCTCCTGTTGCTTAAGTATATACAAAAAAGTTCCCCCACCCCCAGTGAAAGACACTTACAGAAATAGCAGGTGTCCCCTATTATATTTGTTTACAATTAATTTAGACGAGAAAATCAATCCTTTTGATAACAAATCAAAGTTCACTATCTGATAGTCTTATACAGTACAACCATAAGCTACATTACTGAGTTTCATGCTTTAAAAAAGGGGAATTAATTCACTGATTAATTTGTAAAAAATCAAAAAATGCAAAAATTTACTTCAAATCCCAAAATGTACTATACAATAAGAAGCTGGAAAGCTGATAAATGGAAAATTTACTTGCAATGTACAGAAATCTGTCCGACATAATATATCAGGTGGGTAGCGAGTCTCCATCTTCTAATATAGAGAAAATCCCCCTGCTGATCAGATATACCCAGCTCTCCCAGGTCTGAGGAAGCTGAAAGATGAAAGTCCCCATAGTGTTTAAATGAAAATAAATCAATAAAGTTATAGTCAAATTAAGCATGAATCATAAAGAAAACAGCAATATTTTTCAACTTTTCCAAAAAATTACCAAATTACATATCTTCTACATAGCTGAATGTTAAAAAAATGGATCCGTCAAGGGCGGAGTAGAAGTTTTATAATATTACATGTGATTACATGTAAATATTATTGAAGTCAAATGTAATACATACAGTTTAATGCCATTCCAACAATTCATGAAAATAAATCCTAAGTCTAAGGTCACAATAATTAAGATTTTGTCATGTTGAAATTCTACATGTCTGGTTAGCAAGTCTAAGGGAAGTAACTCTAAGTACAAAAACTGGAAAGCAGTAGAAAATGAGTTGCAGAGAGTCACACAGATGAAACTAGATAGAGCAAAAAAGGGAAAACACAGACCTTTGTGTAGCTACAATACAGAAACAACCAAACTACAAGTTGATCACCCCGCAGTCCAAGGGAGGCAATCCAGAGGATCACATTCACTACCGACATGAGATGTCAAGACAGAAAATGCCCTCCTTTCACATGAACACCACTAAAGGCACTTTTATGAGCCAACAAAATTATTTGAAAAGATACCAAACGTACAAATGTCTAAGAAACTAAATAGAAATTAACACCAGGCCACCATTCTACACTTCCATAATGTACACATATACAGAAAACCATATAAATACACAGTCATGTGTACATGCAAAGTACATACATTTATAAATTTATGTATACGTACAAATATTTATCATAAGAGCAATCTGATACATTTTCTTAACTTACCTTCCTCCTCTGGCCATGTCACCTGTACAGTGGCTTACCAATTTCTATCCTTTCTACTCCCCCCCCCCTCCCCCACCCCTTTATATCTACAAAGGACCCAAATCACCTCTTACCCAAATTCCACAGAAAAATAATTCAAATTTTTGCTAATTTTTTTTTTTCGAAATGTCTTCAATATTCAAATAAATAGCTAAATATAACTTTTCATTACTTTCAGTTCACTTTACATTTTAAAAATTGGGGTCTCTGTAGGGAAAAGAGTACCAATTAATTTCCCATACTGATAGAACTCTATACAAACCTTATGCCCTCCCAGTTATTTACTAATCCTCTTTCAAACAAATCTCTGATATCATTTGAAAGTTCGTTCTATGCACTTATTAAAAACACGAAAAAAAAATATACCGTGCCGTGGCGTTTATAGGTCAAATCTGCAGTTATTTAGAACTTACAGCGATCGACAGTAAATGACACCCTGCCAAAAATATCAGTCTCCACTTCTACAATCTCCCCTGATATTTCTATATTTTCTGTAATATTCCTACATTCCATCATTTATTTCAAACATTTATTTTTACTTTAAAATGAAAATATTTAACCCACCTGAATTCAGCCAATCAGGTAAAGCCTACCCATTTAGTACTCTACTTCATCTTACTAACGTTTTATGTATATGAGGCGCCGTTTTAATATTTTTGAGATATTTTCTGATATCAAGAAAGAAATTATTGATCTCAATAATTCGAATACTTGATATCAAAAAATAATTTTTTTGATATCAAAAAATCATTTTCTTATATCAAAAATTCGAATTCTTGATATCAAAAATGATTTTCTGGTATCAGAAATTCGAATTTTTGATATAAAAAAATCGTGTTTTTTTTATATGAGAAAATGTTTTTTTTCTTAAATCAAGAAATCGAATTTTTGATATCAGAAAATCGTTTTCTGATATCAAAAAAGAATCAAGAATTCTTTATATCAAGAAAAACATTTACTGATATCAAAAAATCGATTTTTTTGATATCAGATAATAAGCAAGATTTTTTGATATCAAAAATTCGAATTTCTGATATCAGAAAATCTTTTTTATATCAGAAATTATCTTTTTTGATATCAGAAAATGATTTTTTGATATCAAAAAATGATTGGTATTTTCTGATATTAAAAAAATCGATTTTTTGATATCAGAAAATAAGAACCAAGTAAAATTACGATCGACTTAATGAATGTTTCCCGTGATAAACACTGAGATTCCCGCCACACAAATTTGTTGCGAACTTTGTTGGGTTCTGACAAGTTTAAAACATCTCTGGATGTTAGGGTACCGTCTTTTTTTTGCACTATTGACGATATTTTTAATCGATCATTTCACAAACTTTATTGATAGCTCAGACTTCACCTTGAAAAATGAACTTCTGCTACCACACAACGAGTACTTGCTGGTCAGCTGTGATGTAACATCACTTTACACAAAATCAATTGGAGAAGCTAATGGCTGCTGTTGATAGGGGTTACAGAGAAATTCACAGTCTAACCCCGACCTTCAGCACACGTAGATTATTTACTCAAATTTATTCCAAATTGAAAAGTAATATATATGAATTCCATATGAGAACACTTTTTAAATTCTTTCATTAGAAAAATAATATTCTTAAATTCTGAAATCAGCAAACTTTAGTAGAAAGCAAATCTAAAACTGAAGTTTGAGATTTTTCTGCAGTTCATGGTGGTATTCATTATATTTGTGAAGATTCTTCGCCATTTTATTTTATTTTCTGATATCAAAAAATATATTTTGTGATATCAAGAAATCAATTTGAATTTCTGATATCAAGAAATCATTTTCTGATATAAGAAAATCGATTTTTTGATATCAGAAAATGATTTCTTGATATCAGAAATTCGAATTTTTGATATCAGAATATGACATATTTTTGATGTCAACAATTCGAATTTTTGATGTAAAAAAATTACATTTTTTGATATCATAAAATCCCGAAGATTTTTTGATATCAGAAAATATGAGGCGCCGATATCGAAAAAGAAATTCTTGATATCAATAATTTGAATTCTTGATAACAAAAAATATTTTTTGATATCAAAAAATATATTTTTTGATATCAGAAAATCATTTTCTGATATCAAAAATTCGAATTCTTGTTATCAAAAAATGATTTTCTGATATCAGAAATTCGAATTTTTGATATCAAAAAATCTTGTTTATTTTCTGATATCAAAAAATCGATTTTGTGATATCAGATATATGATTTTTTGATAGCAAGAAATCGAATTTTTGATGTCAGAAAATCATTGATGTGAAAAAAGAATCAAGAATTCTTGTTATCAATAAATCAATTTTTTGATATAAAGAATTCAAATTCTTGATATAATAATAAGATAACTTATAACATAAGATAACTTGTATTTTCTGACATCAAGAAATCGAATTCTTGATATCAAAAAATAATTTTTTGATATCAAAAATTCTCTTTTTTGATATCAGAAAAAGATTTTTTTGATATCAACAAATGATTTGTATTTTCTGATATCACAAAATCGATTTTCCGATATCAGAAAATAAGAACCAAGTAAAATTACGAGAGATTTAATGAATACTGATGTGATGATTATTCAGCCACCCGCCATACTAATATGTTGCGAACTTTTGTTGGTTTCTAATAAGTTTAGGACAAGTCTGGGTGTTAGGAAGCCGTCGTCTTTTGTACAGGGTTTTAATAATTTTGGAGAAGCTAATGGCTGCTGTTGAAAGGGGTTACAGAGAAATTCCCAGTCTAAGCCCGACCTACATGCAGTACACCTAGATTATTTACTCAGATTTATCCCAAAAAGTAACAATTTAAATTCCATGCAAATAAATATGACCAAAAAATATCAAGAACACTTATCAAATTCTTTCATTGATAAAATATTCTTTAAAATCTAAGATCAACAAATTTTAGTGGAAAGCAAATCTGGCAGTGAAGTTCGGGATTTTCTACAACCCAAGAGAGTATTCATTATTTACGTGAACATCCTTCGCCATTTTATTTAATTTTCTGATATCAAAAAATATATTTTGTGATATCAGGAAATCAAATTGAATTTCTGATATCACAAAAATCATTTTCTGATATCAGAAAATCGATATTTTGATATCAGAAAATGATTTCTTGATATAGAATTCGAATTTTTGATATCATAAATTACGTTTTTAGCTCACCTCGACGAAGTCGAGATGAGCTTATGCTATACCCCTGGCGTTGGCGTCGGCGTTAGCGTCGGCGTCCCAGGTTAAAGTTTTAGGAGCAAGTCCATTCCCAGGTAACTCTAAGCCCTACCTGAACTAAACTTGCATGGATGATGCATCTAGGGATGTACACTACCAGACTTGCTTCGGATGCTGGATCTGACCTACATTTCCTAGATGAGTGATCAGGTTAAAGTTTTTAGAGCATGTCCATTCCCAAGTAACTATAAGCCCTACCCGGACAAAACTTGCATGGATGATGCATCTAGGGATGGACACTACCAGACTTTCTTCAGATGCTGGATCTGACTTACATTTTCCAGATGACCTGGTTAAAGTTTTTGGAGGAGGTCCATACCCAAGGCAAGATGAGTGACCATGTTAAAGTTTTTGGAGCAGGTCCATTCCAAAGGAACTATAAGCCCTTCCCGGACCAAACTTGCATAGATAATGCATCTAGGGATGGACACTACCAGACTTGCTTCGGATGCTGGATCTGGCCTACATTTTCCAGATGAGTGACCAGCTTAAAGTTTTTGGAACAGGTCCATTCTCAAGGAACTATAAGCCCTACCCGGACCAAACTTGCACGTATGATGCATCGAGGGGTGGACACTACCAGACTTGCTTCGGATGCTGGATCTGGCCTACATTTTCCAGATGAGTGACCAGGTTAAAGTTTTTGGAGCAGGTCCATTCCCAAGGAACTATAAGCCCTACCCGGACCAAACTTGCATGGATGATGCATCTAGGGATGGACACTACCAGACTTGCTTCGGATGCTGGATCTGACTTACATTTTCATTCCCAAGGAACTATAAGACCTACCCGAACCAAACTTGCATGGATGATGCATCTAGGGATGGACACTACCAGACTTGCTTCGGATGCTGGATCTGACCTACATTTTCATTCCCAAGGAACTATAAGACCTACCCGAACCAAACTTGCATGGATGATGCATCTAGGGATGAACATTACCAGACTTGCTTCGGATGCTATATTTTCATTCCCAAGGAACTATAAGACCTACCCGAACCATACTTGCATGGATGATGCATCTAGAGATGGAAACAACAAGACTTGCTTCGGATGCTGGATCTGACCTACATTTTCATTCCCAAGTAACTACAAGCCCTACCTGAACCAAACTTGCATGGATGATGCAAGTTTGGTTCGGGTAGGTCTAGGGATGTACACTACCAGACTTGCTTCAGATGCATCTAGGGATGGACACTACCAGACTTGCTTCTGATGCTGGATCTGACCTATATTTTCATTCCCAAGTAACTATAAACCCTACCTGAACCAAACTTGCATGGATGATGCATCTAGTGATGGACACTACCAGACTTGCTTCAGATGCTGGATCTGACCCACATTTTTATTCCCAAGTAATTATAAGCCCTACCTGAACCAAATTTGCATGGATGATGCATCTATGGATGGACTCTACAAGACTTGCTTCAGATACTGAATCTGACCTATATTTTCCAAACAAGAGACCAGGTTATAGTTTTGGGAACAGATTAATTCCAATGAACTTGAAGTCCTTGATATCTGCAGGACCTACTGCAGAACAAAATTATGAATATTTGTTTACACTATACATGTTTTTCACGCTACATGCGTAGAAATGTGTATTTGCCCTGTAAGGGGTTAAACACAACTTGCAAGAATATTGTTGTTGGGATAAATACTAGATATTAAGAAAATATGATGTGAGATTTGCATTACTTACACTGATAACATTCGTCGAGGTGAGCTTCGTAATCTTTGATTACCTATGTGTTAATATCATAAAATCCTACGGATTTTTAGCTCTTCTGAGCCAAAGGCTCAAAGAGCTAATGCTATGGCCATTTGTGCGGTGTGCGGTGTGCGGTGTGCGTTAACTTTTTAGAATATGGGCCATAACTCAAGAACTCCTTGGCCAATCAGTACCATTTTTATCACAGGGTATCCTTGGCCCAAGGGCTACCATTTATACTAAAACAAGCTAATTCAGAGAATTCGTGTCCCCCGCTTATGGAAAAAGTCGGCTCCCCCTGACTGAATTTGTAGAATTATTAAATGTATACATGTATACTGAAGGAAATAAAATACATGTATGTCAATATGCATATAAAGATTTGATTGCTTATTCTTTATTATGTGTATAGAAGATTTTTTTATATGAAATATTTATCACACTGTAATGATGATTTTATAACCTCATAAATTTTTCATTTCACATGCTGAATACTATCATTTAGTAAAAAAAAAAAAGTATTTAAAAAAAAAAAAAGAAAGGTTCGACCGAGATTCGATCCCGGGACCTCTCACATTTGAAGCGAGAGACATAACCACTAGACCACGGAGTCGCTTTTTACTCGGAGTGAAGTATATGCAGAACTGAAGTCACATACATGTATATATTCATGTTTTCATGTTCGGTATTCTCAAAATTTTACACAATCCATGGTGTTTGATTTATTTAGCCTTTATTAAACAGTTATAATAGATGTAATAAGAACATAAAGTCCGCCGAGAACCTGTTTTATACGCAATAACTCTCCTCATGCCCCTGCGCTAAAAATAGCGACATGTAATACTATAAATACTAATAAAACAAACGGGGCGGGGCACTTTGAGAGGGGCGAGAGACGTCCTAGGGAGATTTGGTATAAAATTACATTGCATAAGCTCAAAATCTTCTTGAAATATCGCCCGGAAATGATAGTGTTACACACAGACAGAATGTATAAATTTACGACCTTGAACTTTGACCTTTTGACCTCAAAATCAATAAGGGTCTTCTTTAGGCCACAGGGAGTTGTTATGTAAAATTTCATTGCGATAGCTCAAATGGTTCTAGAGATATCGTGTGGAAACGAAAGTGTTTTAACAGACAGAATTTGCTTATTTATGACCTTGACCTTTGACCTTTTGACCTCAAAATCAATAGGGGTCTTCTTTAGTCCATAGGGAGTTGCTATGCTAAATTTCATTGCAAAAGCTCAAAGGGTTCTCGAGATATCGTGTGGAAACGAAAGCGTTACAGACAGACAGAAAGACGGACGGACGGACGGACAGACGGACGGACGGACGGACGGACAAACCCAAATTAATATCCCCCACTTTTCAAGCGGGGGACAATAAGGGTTGGGACCCTAAAACAAGGGGAGATAATCAGGAAAACAAAACCAAAAGTACTAGTTGCTAAAAAATCTTCTTCTCCAGAACCACCCGGCAGATTTTCACCAAACTTACATACAAGGATCAGGATATGTTGAAGATTAAATATTGTTCAAGGCATGACCCTGGGGCAAAGGGCGTGGTCTCAAGGTCACTTTAAAGTTGACCTAAATTTACAATTAATAAAAATGTTTATATTTTGCTTACTATAAGGACTAGGATCATCAAATCTTGTAAGTTGATGCATCTTAGGACTTCACATCATGTTAACTCAAAAGTAGGTCACGGTGACCTACTTTTTTAATTTTGCGGGCATTTGTTGTCAAATTGTTTTGAAGGCATATTTTGGACACTTTAAGGCCTATGATCATCCAACTTAGTCAGTTGATGCATCTTGGGTCCTTAAACAACGTCAACTTAAAAGTAGGTCACCGTGACCTACTTTTTGAACTTTATGACTTATCCTTTTTAAAACATTTAATCCCATTATTTCAGGCACTGAAAGGGTTAGAATCATCAAATCTTGTAAGCTGCTGCATCTTGGGACCTTAAAACATATTTAAGAAAAAGTAGGTCACTGTGACCTACTTTTAGAATTTTGCAGGCATATGTTTTCAAATTGTTTAAAAGGCATATTTTGATTACCTTCAGACCTAAAATCATCAAACTTGGTGAGGAGAGGCATCTTGGGACTCTGAAAAATGTCGACTAAAATGTAGGTCACGGTGACCTACTTTTGACATTTTATGGCTATATTTTAGTATCTTGGGTATTTATTGGCTTAGAATCATCAAACTTTGTGAGTTGATGCATCTTGGGTTTTCGGAGAGTGACGACCAAAAATTAGGTCACGGTGACCTACTTTCGACATTTTATGGCTATATTTAATTATCTTAGGTACTTATTGGCTTAGAATCATCAAACTTTGTCAGTAGATGCATCTTGGGACTTTGGAAAACGTTGACCAAAATGTAGGTCACTATGACCTACTTTCGACATTTTGTGGCTATATTTATTTATCTTAGGTACTTATTGGCTTAGAATCATTAAATTTTGTGAATTGATGCATCTTGGGTTTTCCGAGAATGACAATTAAAAAGTAGGTCATGGTGACCTACTTTTAACATTTCATGGCTATATTTATGTATCTTGGGTATTTATTGGCTTAGAATCATCAAACTTTGTGAGTTGATGCATCTTGGGTTTTCGGAGAGTGACGACCAAGAATTAGGTCACTGTGACCTACTTTTGACATTTTATGGCTATATTTAAGTATCTCCAGTACTTATCGGTTTAGAATCATCATACTTTGTCAGTTGATGCATCTTGGGTTTTCAAAGAATGTTGACCAAAAAGTAGGTCACAATGACCTACTTTTGAATATCTCAGGTATTTATTTGCTTAGAATTATCAAACTTAGTCAGCAGATGCATCTTGGGACTCTGAAAAATGTCGACAAAAATGTAGGTCACAGTGACCTACTTTCGACATTTTATGGCTATATTTAAGTATCTCCGGTACTTATTGGCTTAGAATCATCAAACTTTGTCAGTTGATGCATCTTGGGTTTTCGGAGAATGTCGACCAAAAAGTAGGTCACGGTTACCTACTTTCGACATTTTATGGCTATATTTAAGTATCTTAGGTATTTATTGGCTTAGAATAATCAAACTTTGTCAGTTGATGCATTTTGGGTTTTCCAAGAATGTAGACCAAGAAGTAGTCCTAATTGGCTAAGAATCATCAAACTTTGTCAGGTGATGCAACTTTGGTCTTAGGATAATTAGGGTTAGAGGCTTCAAATACAAGTGATAGGTTGTACAATTTATCAGAAGAGCGATTCAAGGCCCTTGGGCCTCTTGTTTGATAAGTATCAGAAAATGATTTCTTGATATCAGAAATTCGAATTCTTGATATCAAAAAGTGATTTTCTGATATCAGCAATTCGAATTCTTGAAAAAAAAATCTTGTTTATTTTCGGATATCAAAAAATATATTTTCTGATATTTCAAAATGATTTTTTGATATCAAAAAGTGGAATTTCTGATATCACAAAATGATTTGTTATATCAGAAAATACCTTAAAAATATTAAAACGGCGCCCCGTATTCACAAGTATCGTCATTCCGCGCTTAGTGTTGTGTACAGAGTTTAGCAAATTGAAAACACCAGTGAAACATACACAGTTTTTGTAAACAGGGCACGAGCTCTGTTATTGTTGATGTTTACGATTCACCGGGTGTGTTCAATTGTTACAGTCTGCGTGTATGTTTTGCTTTCAAACATTTCCACTCTGAATTTTCTGGATTATAGTTTTAATATTTTTCATTAATACACAACAAGATTGCCACTTTCCCTAAGAATTAAGAATAAAATTAAGATTTGTGAAAGTGCAAGGATGTGTCAATCAAACCCGCCGAAAAATTTAAAGTTTCAATAACTTTTAGATGAAATAAGATTTTTTAATATATTTTCGTGTGAAATATAAGTCGTGATATTATACAGAAAATACTAACTTCAAATCTTTGTCTATGCACCTTTAATAATATTTATAGCGAGCGCTCGTAAAGCGAGCTCAATAGACTAACGTGTAAGAACAAAGGAAATTCGGATTGAAATCTGTACAAAAATACATCAGGCAAATTTTTGTGTGAAACCTTCCCAGAATTCCTTTGCTACATGTACCCAATACCCTTTAATTATTATTTATTTATTCCCGCAAAGGGTATTGGGTACATGTTGCAAAGGAATTCTGGGATAAAATGCTTTCAGTTTGTAGAAATCTTTAAAAGAGACAAAAAATAACTCTGCAATGTCTTTCGACACAAATTGCACTAGGTCTATAGTTTAGTTTCAACTAGACGCTCGGCTGTTTCCGTAAATCCTGATGAGCTCTCATGTGACGTCACAGTCTAGATGTCTCGTGCGACTTGACGTTTGAAGTGGTGGATCAACGTTTCAGGTGTAGTTTTGAAGGTACAACTGCACTCGCCCCAACGGTCACACCGTAAAACATATTAACAAATTACTAAGAGATGATGATGCGGCCCTATTACGCTTCCGTATATTCGTGACAGGTTTTCGTAATTTTTCATTGGAAATGACAGTTTAAAGTGATTATCATCTTACTTAACAACATATTACACCTTATTTGACCAAGATAAAGTTATAAAGCATCATTTTAGGAATTCATTAGTACTTTTTTGCCCTGCTTAGAGATCACATTCTGAATCAATGAGGGAGCGGCGATTCCCAGACTTACAGATATACCCTCCCCGCACACACATATACACCAAGCCAGTGCAAGACGGGGAATTTTATGAACGGAATGCGTCTTTTATACGTCGATATAATTTTTTTTGAGGTAGGCATAAATGGTATAATTAAACAAAAATGTTCATAGCTATAGTTTTACGGAATATAATATTTCAATTAAACATGTTCTATTAGATTTTTTTCAACCATAACTTTTCATTCTAAACACTCGAACAATCAGTATTTAATTCCTGAGACCTGAAATCATTTTATTTTCTATTTGTCATTTTTGAAAAAGATCATTTGTGTACACAAAATACTTTAATAGAGAAAAATGTCAATATATTTCACATCTCTCGATACAATGACCTTGAACAGTGTTAAAATTTGTAAATGCAGCAAAAAAAAAAAAAAAATACTGAACATAGAGCGAAAAATATATTGGTGCATGTGTCATTTCAAAGTTTTTCGCGCAGTAAGTGGAAGAATGATAGACGTAATATTGAAATGTTTCTTCCGACAATTATCTACGGTGATCAAATAGGGTGCCATGAAAATGTGTCCAAAAATGAGAACATTTCTCTAAGGCATGGATTAGCAATGAACTTCTCTTGCATGCGACTGAAATAAAAATGAAAAGACATCAAGAATTAAAAAGAAAGTATAAGTATGAATATGAGCCTAAACATGAAGAAAACAAACACAACGTGAGAGACAGTTGTGACATACAATAATGAATCACCCTAATTCTTACAGGTACTAACCTACCTGTATGAGGTATCAGAATATGAAGTTACCTGTAAGATCTTCCAGATAGCAGTAGTTTATTTATTAACTGTAATAGGCACCAGGTTATGAAGCTACCTATGTAGTAGTACATAATATGAATGCTTGTCCAGAGGGGAAGGCGATGTTGTTCAGACTCTGATTAAGGGCATCTACGACATCCATGAAGGTCCTGCTGAAGGACGGCTGTGAAATGCCATGGATATCTGCTGCCTCGGACTGAAAGTCGCCTTTTGGCAGGACTCTCAGAGTTGACAATACCTGTTAATATTTATACATATAACTTAATTGTATTTTCGTGTTAGAAATTTATTGTTTTCTTTACCATATATTAATTAAATGTCTTATAAATATACATGTATAATTATTTTTTTTTGTTCACCTGAGCTGAAAGTACGTACAAGAAAGCTTTTCAGATCATATTCTGTCTGTAGTCATCTGTTTGTCTTTATTCAAGGGGAGACGATTAAGAAATAATGGCAATTTGGTGGCACATCTCAATAACCACTGGGCCAAAAAGTTTAAACTTAGACACAGTGTAAATTTAAATGTGTTCAAATGATGACCCCTGGGGTTAGGCTAGAACCATAATGATGGATCAAAGTTTTACAAAGGAAAAAAAAGCTGCAGCTCTCCAAAAAATAATATTGACAGACTGGAGAGCTAAAACTGTATATTTATTGCGAACGAAAGTTGCTCTTAGTTTTGGATTAATTCTTCCTATTCCTTACCCAAATCTCTGATCTGTCAAATTTTTTTTTCGGAGAGCTACAGATCTCCAGTCAAGGAAAAGATGGGGGGAAAATCTTTAAAAAAAAGACTTGCACATTCCACCCTACAGATATACATGTAGTTATATCATGTACATGCATATAGCCTATTCTGATTGATTACCAACCATATTTTAGGATAGGTGGTTGATATATACCAGGTAGACATTTATTGGAAAATTATTCGAATTCCCCGACTCTGCCAAAAAAAAAATTTAAACAAGGTTTTGAACTTGTTAAAAAATATTTAGAAATTTCTGACATAACATTGTTAAAATGAAACTTTATAAAAATAAAATTTAAGGCTTGTACTTTTTGAAAACAATATCTATAAATTGGCTTTTCCTTATGTTATTTCATATTACAGATATGTTTTCAAAAAGTACATTTAATTTTTATTTTATAAAAGTGTATTTTTTTTGGATCGTCCTGATCCAAACATAAATATGTTAAAATAAGGGTATTCAGTGAGCATTACATTTGGTAAGTTTTGGAGGCTTTTCTAAATATCAGTTACAGATGACACATATTATTATTTACATTTCACAGTCTTTGATATATAAAATATGAGTTTTTTTTTTCAGGTAATAGGCCAGTGCTGAATTTATGTATAGGCATTATAGTATGTGCCTGTCAGACGAGTGATATGTTCATTAGATCCGCCCATAATTTTCCCATAATCTACCCAGAGTTGTCTCCCGCTTCAGTTAAACTGGCGAGAACGACAACTCAATTAAGATTAGATCGGGTTCAATATTTACATAACATCGTTCTTACCATGGAAGGTACAGGCAAAGGATTCGACCTGTTCGTGGGTCTCTCCAACCGGTTTTGAACCATGTTAACAAACTCGACGATAGTAGCTCGTGGAAAACGATACCTTTGTATCAGTTCGATGTCGCTGTAATACTCTAAGGGATTTGTTCTGTCCCTGAACACTCGCTGTCGTCGTAAACTACGATCTCTAGCTATTGAAAGTAAGAGTGCTGCCATTTTTTCGAAGATACGTGTAGGTGCACAGTAGACGTAGATTTACGTTTAATTATGACGTAATTTAACGTCTACGATTTTTTGTAAATACGGTTTTAGACGTAAATCCACGCGACGTCTGAATTTACGTCTACGTCTACGTCTAAGAACTTTCGTAAATATGTACATAGACACGGATTTTACTAAAAAATAGATTTAACATGTTGTAAACATTCCAAATTCATGAATGCGTAAAAAGGGAAATAACTCTTACAAATTACAGAATTACCAAAATCGTGTTTAAGAGGTAGAGCCACTTTGGGCCTTATTTGGCCCTGAGAATTTCTGAAAATTCAAAACCGCTCAGTTTAGGTTGCAAATGCAGTATTTATCACTTGGACTGTTGGTGACCACGTATCTATTTATTCTAATTTTATTGTGACGTAATTTCACATCTAGTCAATGCATTATGACGTCATAAAATGCGTCATTTTCCTCATATTCTGTAAATTCCTTTGAAAATGACCTAAAGTTGAAGCGTTTTTTTCAATATTTCATATAGAGCACAACCTCTGATCCAAAATATGCCAATACATAATGAAAGGCCTATTTCTGAAGATCAAAAAACATGTTTATTTTTTGGATCGTGGGCTGTGCTGATATTTGAATTCTTTGCGAAAGGTAGTCAAAAACGCATATTTTCTGCAAATTTCAAGAACATTGCAATTTCTCAAAGCCTGTTTTCAAATATTTGGATTCTCAAAACGAAATTCATTATAGAACATGAAAGCACCAAGTGTCTACTTTATTTTGATATATGAAAATGGAAAGAGGGTGACAATTAATTAATTAATATAAGTACAGGGCCATTTTATGCATAAGATGGCTCTTGCTCGTTCCGTAAGTATATTAATCAAAGTACTGAAAGTACTGTTAGACGGAGGCTTCATGTATGAGAGAACACAAAAGAAATACATTGCTGTAAAGAATATTATGAGGAATAATGTGTAGTTTTTTTTCAATATTTTTTTAAAAGGAATACTCCAATATTCATGAGGTTGTTGCGATATTTTAATTTCATCTTTGTAATGTAAATTTCACCTTGATTAAAGTTCACTGTTATTTAGATCAAATACTTTCAATATTAAACCCTTCAACGTAAGAAACAGTAATTGACTAGGCCTGGCTGACATTAAACTTAGACGGGCTCACTTTTTATCTCAGTCTCACTTAAGGAATATATTAAAAAAAAAAAAAGTGGGAAAAGTGAGACTGAGATCAAAAGTGAGCTTGTCTAAGTTTATGCCCCCAGGCCCGGTTTGATGAATGAAGGTCTAGTCTGTTCTAGTCATGAGCCCACTGGCGGATTTAGAAGGGGCCCCAGGCCCCCTCCCTTTTGAGTCCAAAAAGTACACAATGTTTGATAAATGAATGTTTTTAATTGTGGCTGTGGGCCCCTCCCCTGACCTCAAACTGGTCCCTCCCTTTTTCAAAATTTCTGGATTCAGCACTGGGCCTCAGCCAGTCAGGAGTTTCCATATTTCAAGATATCTTATTTATAGGTCACAGAGACCTACTGTTAACATAATTATGACATGTAACAGCTACCAAAATCAAAATTTCTCGGCCTTATTGTAATAATGTTATGATATGAGCCAACATGGAAAAAGAAGCAGCCAGATAATTGGATATGAACAACACGATATACTACATTTTGTCTTAAACCTTTGTGATACAAAATGGGGTGACCTAGCTTGAAAGCAACACAGAATTTTTTTTAAGTAATACAACTTCATTAACATGCAATAAATGTTCGTGCCAGAACACAATTTTTTGAGTGGAATAAAATATTATGTTTTCTTACTTTATGTAAACAGAACAAAAAAATTCATAAGACTTGCTATTTCACAAGTTTTTGTTTTTGGAGAACTAGAGTATTGCTTACAATAACAAAGATATATCTTGACAAATTTGACAACCAATATTTCTGGAAATATTAAATGTATTATTGTATCATATGACAGATTTAACCCAAAAAAATGTCTTTCTTTACTCGTATACCAGTGGAAATGGTTGTCCTTTTCAGTTTATCTGTTTAAAACAATCATTAACAATGAGACATGATTACAAATTATGTAGTGAAAAAGTTATAATTATATAACTATGATTTCTGCTTTTCAGTAACTCTGTTAAAACAATCACTTTACCAATGATGTAGGGTAAAAAGATTGACGCGAATGTGACCGTGTGAAATGAGCCGATTTTGAGTCACAATTATATTCTTTGATAGTGCTAAGTTAAATATAATTAAAGACCGTGACCGCAAGACATTTGATGCCACCTTTGCCTGAGTGAACTTGTTAATTATTTTTCAATTAATTTAATTATGTCAATTATGTCCATCTGTTTAGAGTAACTCTTCCTTTTAATTGTTTATTTCATCATTGTTATAAATTGGCTGTTTCATACATGATCGTCAGTTGGAAACTGGACCTTGCATTGTCCACGCCGACACACAGATCGAGTAGAAACAC